>NC_064639.1:541104921-541407421 GCF_023864345.2 Schistocerca serialis cubense
GGTGTAGCAATTTTAATGATCAGTAGTGTAGTTCTTCCCCCTAAAAAGGTAACTTTGCCTGCGAATAACGAAAGCAAAGACTACAGTGATGAAGACTAGCGGGACACAAAATGGGCAAAGAAACCTTAAAAATGCAGAAAACTGGACGGAATTAGTGGAAAAAGGATTACTCAAGACGAACGAAACAAAGAACCGGACTAGCACAGGTGTGATATGAAATGGAAGATTTCCATATTTTTGTTGTTTTATGGTTTCCCAATTCGCTGCTCTTCTTTCCATTAGTCCCCTCCACCATCATCTCTATTTATCGATAATCCAGATGACACGTTACTTAAGTTGATCGTTCCATTCAACAACTATAAGTCTTAGATACTTTCAGGAAGAACAAGAATGAATCTTACTATTAGATCACTGCTTTCTATGAAACTGGACGTGGTACTTGAAGAAACTGAAGAATGACCTGGAATGTGGTGTAGAGGGCATATGTTCGCAATTAAACCGACATATTAAATACGAAACAAACGGGCACTGACACGTCCGGGAAGGTGTCTAAGAACTGTTCAGTTGGCGTAACGGTTATAAGGGATGTTGAAGGCCACAGCAGAGATGAAAGTGCCTGCAACAAATATTAAACGAAGAAGAAATTATACGACACGGAAGACTGGCTATTTTAAAGTATACTGTCGTTCATAGGACAGTAGCCCAGACGAAAAGCACTACACCACACCACGACAGAGAGTCAGAGTAAGTGTTTAGCGGCGCTGAAACACTCCACACTGGAAACCAGGTGTTTGTGAAAGAACTAATTCGGTGCAAAGTAAAACATAATAATAAAAATATCTTTTTAAGGCTTATCCTGTTTCCCGCCTATTTAGTGTAATGGTAAATAACAAAAACTATATGTAACATATCTGATGAGGTATCATAATTCCAGACAAGGCACAAGAGTTGAGTTCAACGAATATATTACTTTAAACTAGTGATTATAGCTGACGGATGCGTGATTTGCATTGTTACAATTCTAAAATTGTTCACACGTATTACGCAGGTGCTTTTAGCGAAGAAGAAAGACATATAGTGTTTAAACATGAAGCTGTCCTGTGCCTCGCTGTTATGAGGATTCAGCTACACGAACTGCTCATCATTCTTTCCGCATAATGTAAAATTAAATAACTGTTGTAGTGAAAGCACCACAAAAACTAATATGAGTACAGAATACTGCGCTTATTACAACAATGTTTCTTATAAACATTGAAGCGAAAACTCATTAAAACATTGACATCTTTTTTGTCACCAGCAAATTTATTGAACAATACAGCACATTTGGAGAAAATATATTCTGTCTGTATGGGATATAAAAACACAGGTCTAATGGAGAAAAAGCTTTTTCGGCTCAGTAGTTGTTATTGTCATTCATTATGTTATTGAAGGATAGTACAGATAACTGGAAAAAAGACAAGTCGAGAGAGAGGGAGAAAGAGAGAGAGAGAGAGAGAGAGAGAGAGAGAGAGAGAGAGAGAGACGGAGATGGTGCATAGGTATTTGCACATCTGAAATCCAGATGGCACATTCTACTCCTCTGCTGTTCGGTACCCCAATTCTGCGTCACAGGTTTTGTAATTTATAGCTGTACACTATACTGCACTCTGCTATACTGTACTACACTACTGTACTTGGTGTCGGAAGCAGAACCTTTATCCTCATTCGGTCTGGATTGTTAAACCCTGGCGCACTAAAGCCTTGTCTTGTGACAGCCAGAGCGATAGCACCAGCAGCAGCGAGTACTGTTTGTATAAAGCGTTTTTGTACTTATTTGCTGCGCTTAGCTTTTAAATAGTTTTTCTGGGAAAACCTAGCGTAGTTTTCGCGTCTCGTATTTCAGTGAGTGTTTCTTGATTATCAGAGTAGCTCATCAGAAGATTATCTTGGGAATTTGTCACCGTATAGAGTAGGGTAAACATAGTCATGTGTAGGGACTGTGGTTGTTGTGAGCGGACGCAAGGAGAATTGGCCACTCTTCGGGGGCAGGTGGAGGCTTTGTCTGAAGGCTCATCGAGCTCGAGGCGCAGGCGTCGGCTCGTAGTGGCGTTGGGGCAACTGTGGTGAGACCTATGCCTACTTCGGTGGCCTTGGAATCACATGGAACCCCTGATGTCGCTGCGTCTTCCGGCAGTGAGCATCTTACCGGTCAGCCATCACTCCAGGGTGAATGGCGGACAGTGGTGGGCTCGCGCGTGCCTGGCCGAAAGGCGAAGGTGGGATCTGGCCGCGTGGCAGCTGCCTTACCCCTTTCCAACAGGTACGGGGTGCTTCCTAGTGGTGATGACATCGTTTCCGAGCCACCACAGGATGCCTCGCCTGTTGGGCCAGTGGCCGATTCTCCGGCAAGGTCCCGACAGTCACAGAGGGCGGGCCTATTAGTTATAGGGAGCTCCAACGTTAGGCGGGTTATGGAGCCCCTCAGGAAAATAGCGGGTAGGTCGGGGAAGAATGCCAGTGTGCACTCGGTGTGCTTGCCGGGGGGTCTCGTCCGTAATGTGGAGGAGGCCCTTCCGGCAGCTATTGAACGCACTGGGTGTGACCGGCTGCAGATAGTAGCACATGTCGGAACGAATGACGCCTGCCGCTTGGGTTCTGAGGCCATCCTTGGTTCCTTCCGGCGGCTGGCTGATTTGGTGAAGACAACCAGCATCGCACGCGGAGTGCAAGCTGAGCTTAATATCTGCAGCATAGTGCCCAGAGTCGATCGCGGTCCTCTGGCTTGGAGCCGTGTGGAGGGTCTAAACCAGAGGCTCAGACGACTCTGCGACTATAATGGTTGCAAATTCATCGACCTCCGTTATTGGGTGGAGAACTGTAGGGCCCCCCTAGACAGGTCAGGCGTGCACTACCCACCGGAAGCAGCTACTAGGGTAGCAGAGTACGTGTGGCGTGCACACGGGGGTTTTTTAGGTTAGAGGGACCCCCCCTTGGGCGAAACGATAAAATACCTGACGGCTTACCAGAGAGGACATTATCATCGTTGATAAAGAACGTCCGTCCTCAGAGACCAAAAGCAGGAAAAGTTAACGTAATATTGGTAAACTGCAGGAGTATCCAGGGCAAGGTTCCTGAATTAGTATCTCTTATTGAAGGAAATAGTGCGCATATAGTATTAGGAACGGAAAGTTGGTTAAAACCGGAAGTGAACAGTAACGAAATCCTAGACACAGAATGGAATATATACCGCAAGGATAGGATAAACGCCAATGGTGGAGGAGTATTTATAGCAGTAAAGAATTCAATAATATCCAGTGAAGTTATTAGCGAATGCGAATGTGAAATAATCTGGGTTAAGTTAAGTATCAAAGGTGGGTCAGATATGATAGTCGGATGCTTCTATAGACCACCTGCATCAGCAACCGTAGTAGTTGAGCGCCTCAGAGAGAACCTGCAGAACGTCGTGAAGAAGTTTCGTGATCATACTATTGTAATAGGGGGAGACTTCAATCTACCAGGTATAGAATGGGATAGTCACACAATCAGAACTGGAGCCAGGGACAGAGACTCTTGTGACATTATCCTGACTGCCTTGTCCGAGAATTACTTCGAGCAGATAGTTAGAGAACCAACTCGTGAAGCTAACGTTTTAGACCTCATAGCAACAAATAGACCGGAACTTTTCGACTCCGTGAATGTAGAAGAGGGTATCAGTGATCATAAGTCAGTGGTTGCATCAATGACTACAAGTGTAATAAGAAATGCCAAGAAAGGAAGGAAAATATATTTGCTTAACAAGAGTGATAGGGCACAAATCGCAGAATATCTGAGTGACCACCATCAAACGTTCATTTCTGAGGAAGAGGATGTGGAACAAAAATGGAAAAAATTCAGAAACATCGTCCAGTACGCCTTAGATAAGTTCGTACCGACTAAGGTCCAAAGCGAGGGGAAAGATCCACCGTGGTATAACAATCATGTACGAAAGGTACTACGGAAACAAAGAAAGCTTCATCATAGGTTTAAGAGTAGTCGAATCATAGCTGATAAGGAAAAGCTGAACGAAGCGAAAAAGAGCGTAAAGAGAGCAATGAGAGAAGCATTCAACGAATTCGAACATAAAACATTGGCAAACAATCTAAACAAGAACCCTAAAAAGTTTTGGTCATATGTAAAATCGGTAAGCGGATCTAAATCCCCTATTCAGTCACTCGTTGACCACGATGGCACCGAAACAGAGGACGACCGAAGAAAGGCAGAAATACTGAATTCAGTGTTCCGAAACTGTTTCACTGCGGAAAATCGTAACACGGTCCCTGACTTCAGCCGTCGCACGGACGCCAAAATGGAAAATATTGAAATAAACGATATCGGAATTGAAAAACAACTGCTATCACTTAGTAGCGGAAAAGCATCCGGACCAGACGAGATACCCTTAAGATTCTACAGTGATTATGCTAAAGAACTTGCCCCCTTTCTATCAGCAATTTATCGTAGATCGCTGGAAGAACGTAAAGTACCTAGCGACTGGAAGAAAGCGCAGGTCGTTCCCATTTTCAAGAAGGGTCATAAATCAGATGCGAATAATTATAGGCCTATTTCGCTTACGTCAATCTGTTGTAGAATAATGGAACATGTTTTGTGTTCTCGTATTATGACGTTCTTAGATAATACAAATCTCCTTCATCATAACCAACATGGATTCCGCAAACAGAGATCATGTGAAACTCAGCTCGCCCTATTTGCCCAAGAAATTCACAGTGCCGTAGACACTGGCGAGCAGATTGATGCCGTATTCCTGGACTTCAGGAAGGCATTTGATACGGTTCCGCACTTACGTTTAGTGAAAAAAATACGAGCTTACGGAATATCGGACCAGGTTTGTGATTGGATTCAGGATTTCCTAGAAGAAAGAACACAACATGTCATTCTTAACGGTTCAAAATCTGCAGATGTAGAAGTAATTTCGGGAGTACCGCAGGGAAGCGTGATAGGACCTTTATTGTTTACAATATACATAAATGACTTAGTTGACAACATCGGTAGCTCCGTGAGGCTATTTGCAGATGACACGGTTGTCTACAAGAAAGTAGCAACATCAGAAGACTCGTACGTACTCCAGGAGGACCTGCAGAGGATTAATGCATGGTGCGACAGCTGGCAGCTTTCCCTAAACGTAGATAAATATAATATAATGCGCATACATAGGGGCAGAAATCCATTCCAGTACGATTATGCCATAGGTGGTAAATCATTGGAAGCGGTAACGACCGTAAAATACTTAGGAGTTACTATCCGGAGCGATCTGAAGTGGAATGATCACATAAAACAAATAGTGGGAAAAGCAGGCGCCAGGTTGAGATTCATAGGAAGAATTCTAAGAAAATGTGACTCATCGACGAAAGAAGTAGCTTACAAAACGCTTGTTCGTCCGATTCTTGAGTATTGCTCATCAGTATGGGACCCTTACCAGGTTGGCTTAATAGAAGAGATAGACATGATCCAGCGAAAAGCAGCGCGATTCGTCATGGGGACATTTAGTCAGCGCGAGAGCGTTACGGAGATGCTGAACAAGCTCCAGTGGCGGACACTTCAAGAAAGGCGTTACGCAATACGGAGAGGTTTATTATCGAAATTACGAGAGAGCACATTCCGGGAAGAGATGGGCAACATATTACTACCGCCCACATATATCTCGCGTAATGATCACAACGAAAAGATCCGAGAAATTAGAGCAAATACGGAGACTTACAAGCTGTCGTTCTTCCCACGCACAATTCGTGAATGGAACAGGGAAGGGAGGATCAGATAGTGGTACAATAAGTACCCTCCGCCACACACCGTAAGGTGGCTCGCGGAGTATAGATGTAGATGTAGATGTAGATGTAGATGTAATTCAGAATTCACAGGGGCTGTGCTGCCATGCCACGCGAGGTCCTACGCGGGTGACTGGAAAGAGGGCAGGGAGTGCAGTCCCTGGAATTCCTTGCTGTACCTCCCCATAGATCATGTCCTTACTTGTTCCGGAAGGTCGTCGTTAACGTGATGGGTTGCTTCTTTTATTCTGTTCCTCAGTAATGTACACATGCAGTTCGTAAACTTGGCTCTCAGTAAATCCAGCTTGTGCATCACTTCCTCATTCCTTTTTGAGCTACAGACTGGTATGTCAAGATGGCGTTCCTTTTCAAATCTGTAACTTTTTTGATTTTATTCGTAATTAATTTGAAGTAGTGATTGTAAAAATCAGTCTTAAAATGCCGGCTCAACCACCTATTAACAGTGTAAAGAAACACAATAATTTAAGCGTTTCGAAGGTCAAGCCTTCATCCTAGAAATAACCCTACAATCAGCTGCAAAAGTAACCGTTTATATACACACACACACGTTGTGTCGCCTGTAAGTTATTCACTAATTTCGAGAAGTCAGTCGTAGCCACACATGTTCATGAAACTGGCAACCCCACGTTGGTAATCGATGAGAATCCTACAGTCCTGCATATACAAGATAAAGGCAAGAAACTGGATCTGCTAGGACAGTAACAGATTGCTATACATAGCGTGGGAAATCAAAACACATTTAGCAAACAGCTTAAGGATGACACAATAAACTTTTGCAGAAACTTTTCAGATCTTTTTAAGATTTGTATATTTTTAGTGACTTTCTGTTCACGATGGGACGAATTTCTCTGTTACCCGGCATAATTATACACCTCGGGTCGTTCGGTGTTCTCATTGGAAGTCTGTTTTACATCCACGAAGTGCTCACTCGCTGTATTCGCCTGAGGGATGTGGCTTTCAGGAAGATACACAGGTCGTGTACAGGTATAGCTGTTATTGTTGCGCTGCCAGTGCTCAGGACAATGTGTGGAATTCTGTTTTGATCTATTTTATCTGTCGACTGATGTGGAAGTACATCTTAAGCTGACACGGCTGCAAGGGAAGTAGCCACATTATCTTATTATTATTCTGCTTCTTGATTACATTTTATATTGCCAATTTTAGAGATGCTTGTGGGGTTATTCTGAGGATGGAGGCTTTACCTGAAACGTATACATTCTTTTATTTCTTACAGTGTAAATAAGTGGTTGAACTGCCATTTAACGGTTTAACGTTTTGTCTCTTTGCATACTCACAGGTCATGTACTCGAGCGTGCAGTTTGTTCCACTTTCACAGGTGGCATATTTTTTGTACATAGTGAACTTGCCAACTGCTGCATGTTATAAATCGTTCTTAATAAGCTCACCGAGCAAAAAAATTTGGCACACCAAGACAAATCATTACAAGCATCATTTAATATCGCAAACTTCCGCCTCTGGACTTGAAAATCGCCGCGCGGGATTAGCCGAGCGGTCTGGGCGCTGCAGTCATGGACTGTGCGGCTGGTCCCGGCGGAGGTTCGAGTCCTCCCTCGGGCATCGGTGTGTGTGTTTGTCCTTCGGTTAAGTAGTGTGTAAGCTTAGGGACTGATGACCTTAGCAGTTAAGTCTCATAAGATTTCACACACATTTGAACATTTTTGAACTTGAAAACCGTCTGCTTTCGATTAGGAATTGAGTCGACAATTTCGTGCAGGTAGGTCGTATCGAGGTTAAGCTATTTGCTGATGATTTGATTGCTCAATTCCACCAAATTTATTATCAGTTTTACCCACTGTTCCTACATACCCACATATTTTTCATGGGGTGCAAGTCAGGTGATTTTACAGGCCGATCGAACTGCAATAGGCTGGGGTAGGAGGGGTTAAAAAACGTGTCCAGATGAACTTCACTGTTGTTTGTTTGCCTCGGTAGTTGCGGAGTCACGCGGCAGATTGATAACCGAAGGGGACCGGGTCCGACATTTTCTCCGCTGGGTGACTGTTGTCCTAATTTTGGTATCGTCATAATTGACACGAAAGTAGCCTCAAACACACTGTGCTATCGTCTTTCCATTATTGTGTGTGAGCAATGGGCTCATGAGAGGTGACCGAGTCCAAATGTTCATTGCATGCAGTTCCTGTCGCAATGTTATCTCGCTAACAGGTTGGGCTGGACCTTCATTCGCTGCCTGCGGCAATTCCTGTCGGGTTTGCAAGCGATTTTGCTACCTAATCCATAAAAGCGTCTGTAGTCCCCAATTCTGACGTCGTTTCCTGACCAGGAGTGTTACATCGCTCCTTGTAGACACGTTGAGACCAAACAGCGAAGTCATCGGTCCCATCGGATTAGAGAAGGATGGGGAAGGAAGTCGGCCGTACCCTTTCAAAGAAAATACCTAAATCGGGACTGCCAGACGCGGGTTCGAACCGTCGACCGTCGTTCGCCTCAATGCGAGGCCAGTGTCCTAACCACTGGGCCACCTCGCTCGGTTTAGAGGAAGTGTGTGCATGGTTGAGCATGTGACTCGATCGCTGAGGAATATGTCAAGCCTTAACGATTCTTCCGTGCATGCGCACTGCAGAGATTTTGTGTCTGCTTCTTGCGAAATGGTAGTTCTCTATGTCTATTTCGATGGAATAGATATAGCCTGTATCCCATGTGCCAATGTTATGAATCAAATTTAGATATGTGTGTATCATACAGGATGGATGAAAGATTGCTTTTAAGAAGTTTGATTAAATAAACGTTTTTTATCAGCAGGAAATACGTCATTGTGGCACTAACTGTTCATCTGAAATATAAAAATGGTATGAAGATAAACAGCTGATTTATTGTGTTTTTGGAAATTCCAGCTTGTCTTGTCGTCATACAAAAACTTCAGCCAGGTGCAAACAAGAACTGGCGCGTCGTATTTTGTGGCTGTTCTTGTAGATCTGCGATACAACTGAGCTGATTGAAATGATTCCCCTCTAATTTGAAGGCTATTCCGGCAGATTGTAGTTTTCGTCAGAGATCAATCGGATCTAGGGATATACCTGCCCCTTGTGCTCTAACCCAGAGTTCAGAGGAGTGGTGCTCGTACACAGCTTTCGTTAGAGTGCTACGAGACTGCTCTTTTCTTCGAAGTAGCTACTCCATGTAGAGGTACTCCCACAATGGCATGCCCTTGAGAGAACAGGACCGAGTGCAAGGAACAGGAACTAAAAAATTACCTTTGCCACCACTGGAAAATATGTTCGAGACTACTCACAAAGAAAGCCCCAGCCCACAGCTTGCAGGGCGCTAATGGAACACATTCACGGCGCGCCTGATATTAGGAAGGATATCTTTTTTCCTGGGCGTGCATGTTTTAAAATGTGAAAGAACAAGAGGGTTGGCAGAGGTAAGGCGACGCGGCTGCCCTAAGGACAGGCTGCATTCGGCTCGCCGTACCCCAGTTCACACCTCGGCCACAATGCGACCGTATTCGCGGCGGCGCGTCGCTCAGTGCTGCCGCCTGCCGAGTGCAGAAAGGGGAATCCCCCAGGCGCAGGCGGCGGACGGCAGGTGTCGCGTCATTGGCTGCTGCGTCCGCGCCTGGAACAAAGCAGTGGGGGCCGTGGGCGGGCGTGCGTGCGCGGCACGCGTCACTGCCCTCACCGCGCTCATGTCGACGCCGCACTGGCGCCGCCCCCGCCCCCGCCCCCGCCCCCGCCACACAGAAAACCACAGCGCAGCGGTTCGCTCTCTCTCCTCTTTTCCGTCTTCTCCTCCTCCGCAGGCCGCGTCTTTCTTCTTCATCTTCTTGTTCTTCTTCTTCTTCTCCATCTCGTGCCCCACATAGCCGCCGCCTGTTATCAGCGTTCGAGGCGGTTCCCTTCTTCTTAATACCTGTCAAACGCACACGAAATTTAAACAGCGCAAGCTTTTCAGTGCTGCAGCATTGTCGAGCATTCAAACGCGTGCCACGAAAGCTGAAGGTAAAGAGAGACAGGGCACAAAAAAAAAAAAAAAAAGAAAAAATAAGAAAAAGAAGAGGAAAAGAAAAGCTGTGGCGTGAGAAAAGCCGACAGGTCCCTCCTTTTTATTCGCTTTCTCTCGCGTTATCTCCCCACCCCCACCCCCCAACAGAAACGTTAAAAGTGGTGCAGCTCGTGAAGGACAGGCTAAGAGAGACAGAGAGAGAGGGCCGCCTGTCTCTCGCAGAAAACATGTGGCGTCCCTCTCTGATTACGGGATGATTTTTTCTCCCCTTTCTTTCCCTCGAGCCACTGAAAGGCGCCCCCGTGGGGACACAAACAGGCGAACGCCCACACCCACCCGCACTGCCGTCTCACACACGGGGAGACGCGACAGGCGGGCGGGGCAGCGCCGGGGAACCCCCGGACTGAATTGAACAGATATCGGTAATGGAATTCTCTGCGAGCCAAGTTTTGGACGGCGTCGGCATTATGTAGAGAGCAGGAGGGGGACTGTGGGCGCAGACAGCATCAGCGATGTCGGTATTGAGCTCTACTGACTTCCCTGCTCTTCTGAAGCATTAGTCTAATGCTTCTGTTGCTCACTCAGAACTGGAATTGTTTACGTTTGTCTTCATATCAGTTAGTGTTTGGATCTGTTTCTGGTGATATCCATGTAGGGCAAAGAACGGTTGCTGCTCCATGCCACAATATCCAAAAGACACAGAATTTAGAGATAGAAATTCGAGGTTACTACAAACCCACATCAAGTTACATAACGTTCCCAAACCTATGACTTTCACTGTCACTCACATTAAGGATTTAAAGTAGTAAAATAAAAAGCAAATGTAAACAAATCACAGTGCCGGTAACATTAAGAAGATCTTAACACAAGGTTTCGACTATTTGATAATTACTTTTCACCAACTTCGTACACATGCATACTCCACATAAACTCATGCTCATAAATTAAGGATAATTGCAGAATGTGGTGCCACATAATGTGGCACTGCACAAAACGCGCGCTAATAGCATAGGCACATAGGAAACACACACGACACAGATCTGTAAGTCCACGGTATTGGTGACAAGTTGTGAAAACTGCCCCGAAACACACGTGCTACAAAACGCGACTTTTTGCTGCGCATGTACCCCGACATCAGTGTGGGATATGATCACGATGCACACGTGCACAGGCCGCACAACGGGTTGGCATACACTGGATCAGGTCGTCGAGCAGCTGCTAGGATATAGCTTCCCATTCTTGCACCGGTGCCTGTCGGAGGCCCTGAAGTGTCCTAGGGGTTTGAAGACATGCAGCGATAAGTCGATCGAGAGCATCCCAGACGTGCACGATGGGGTTTAGGTCTCCAGAACAGGCAGGCCACGCCATTCGCCTGATATATTCTTTTCAAAGTACTCCTCCAAGATGGCAGCTGGGTGGGCCCGTGCACTATCATCCATCAGGAGTAAGGTGAGACTCACTGCACCCTGAAAAGGTGCAAAAGTCCCGATACAACTGACCTGTTACAGTTCCTCTGTCGAAGATATGCAGGGGAGTATGTGCACCAATCACAATCCCACCCCACACTATCAAACCACGACCTCCGTACAGGTTCCTTTCAAGAACATTAAGGTGTTGGTACCTGGTTCCTAATTCACGCCAGATGAAAACCCGGCGAGAATCACTGTTCAGACTATACCTGGGCTTGTTCGTGAATATAACCTGGGACCACTGTTCCAATGACCATATACTGTGTTATTGACACCAGCTTAACGGGCTCTCCTGTGACCAGAGATCAGTGGAATGCACCTTGCAGGTCTCCGGGCGAATAAACCATGTCTGTACAGTCGTCTGTAGACTGTGTGTCTGGAGACAATTGTTCCAGTGGCTGCAGTAAGGTCCCGAGCAAGGCTAGGCCGTCTGCGGGCACTGGTGGTGAGATATCGGTCTTATTGTAGTGTTGTACACTGTGGACGTCTCGTACTGTTGCACCTGGACACGTTTCCTGTCTGCTGGAATCGTTGCCATAATCTTGAGATCACACTTGGTGGCACACGGAGGGCAGTGTTTGACCAGCCTCCAGTCGCCCTAGTATTCTACCCTCATAACGTCATCAATATGTGTTCTTTGGGTCATTTTCAACAAACAGTCACCATTAGCACGTCTGAAAACGTCTGCACACTTACTCGCTGCACCGTACTCTGGCATGCACGAACACACCTCTGCGTATGTGGACTGCTGCCAGTGCCACTGTGCGACGACCACAGGTCAAATGCACCGCACAGTCATACCCCGAGGTGATTTAAACCCGCAAACCGCATGCACGAACACACCTCTGCGTATGTGGACTGCTGCCAGCGCCACTGTGCGACGACCACAGGTCAAATGCACCGCACAGTCATACCCCGAGGTGATCTAAACCTGCAAACCGCCCACCGGAGCGTTGTTTCACCATGTATCAGCATGAATGTAGTAAAAGTAAAATCGTATGACACGAATGCCTGGGACGGTCAGGCGCCTATTGGAAATGTTTTCGCTGACCTTCAAGCACACCTGTGTCTTTCCTTCGCGAAGTGAGAGATTTGTAAGTGTACCTGATACGTATAGATGACTGTACATGTGGTGAGTGTGTGTGTGTGTGTGTGTGTATATATATATAATGTGGTGTCATTGTGGAGGGCGGTTGTAAAAAGAACCGCATGAAATCACTCGCTAGTTCCAAGGTGTTACCAGCAGTCCATCGAACTCAATGTGTGTAGGTAGGGAAAAGGAATGTATGCGCTGGTCGAGCATCGCCTTGTACGCAATCGACAGGACGTTAAACCCTAATCCTCGTCCTTTCTTCCTCCCTATAAGCCACACGTTCTGTAGTCAACGCTGAGCGACGCTTGAGGAAGAGTAAAGAACGACGGCGCTGGGCGGCGTATGATTGGAAACGATTGATTGGGAGTCTTGAATCACGCAGTACCATGTGGCTGTCCGATGTAAATGTTTGGATTGGCGATTGCCTAGAAAACGTTATCTGCCAGCAGTGAAGAGCAGAGGAGATGGTGTTACGATATGCGGGAGAATATCAACATAT
Organism: Schistocerca serialis cubense; assembly: GCF_023864345.2. Classification (NCBI taxonomy): domain Eukaryota; kingdom Metazoa; phylum Arthropoda; class Insecta; order Orthoptera; family Acrididae; genus Schistocerca; species Schistocerca serialis. The sequence goes on from NC_064639.1 coordinate 541,117,783, forward strand.
TTTACAGCTTTGTGTATGGCATGCAGCCGAGGAATGATTCGGAGACGATGATAGTTTTTTACCATCCTGACAATGCACCCTGTCATAAAGCGTCTTCTGTGAGGCAGTAGTATGTGAACGTTCCTGAAGTCGACTGGTCTGCCCAGAGTCTCGACCTGAACCAAAGAAACGCCTTTTAGTTAAATTATAATGTTGACTTCCATCCAGAATCAACGTCCAACATCACTACCTTGCCTGGTTTCGGCTTTTGGATAGGAAAGGGCTGCCATTCCTCCTCGGACAGTCAGACATCTTACTGGGTGTCTTCCGTAGAATTCTAGCCTCCATGAAGGTGAAGGATCAGTATAACCCCCATTTGCACATAATTATAGGTGTCCGGATACCTTTGGTCAGATATTGTTCTGAGTATTACGATATATGGGTCACGTTGTATCCGACAAATCGTTACTAATAGCGTTATTATGATTTATTGTCTTGTTTGTTCTGCAGTTACCTCCATTTTTGTGAACAGGCGTTGAAATAAATGAAAAAACCTGTACTATTGATTACTTAAAATGTGAAACATAACACACATATGTACAGACGCATATGTACCCTTGATATGGTTGCCGTCTCTGTGAAAATTGCTTGGGACAGTGTCGTCGTGCTGCTCTTCCATTGCGTTAAGTGTACCCATGCTGTAGTTGCATATCGACCAACTCCATTATCAATAAATCTACCCAGACTAGTGTGTATCACTGTGTTATCGGACAACTAACAATATAGGAAAAATAAAGGCACAACAGAATCAAGCAGTACAGAATGTATCCTCGAGAAGAAGAGTAAGTTGGGAATTACTGTTGTCAAGAGCAAGTACCATGAGAGAACATGACATGGTTGGTTCCAAACAAGGCATACACCATATACTGCTGACACATTCATTTCAACACGGATTCTGTGATGAGCCACCACAGACCACAGGTCAGTTTCACCAAACTGCTCATAAAATATCCCTGAATAATCTTCGAAATGTTGTTGGTGGATTTCGGTTTCATCGTGTATAATGTATGGTATGAACTCTGTTTCAGCAAATGTTCCAACAGCATAACATTTCCGTTTATAGGTGCGTAAAGCATTCGAAAAAATTATGGTGTATCCACACACCCACCAGCTGGGTATCCTTTTGCGCTGCACAGTAGCAAAGCCCTCCCACCACATCGTCGTTATCACGTATTTGCCGAGGAATGAAGAGTGTAAATCATAATTAAAATGCCCTCGCATCTTGTGTACGTTACGAACGTTCTTGCACGATAACTGGAATTTGACACAGCAGGAAGAACTGATACCCGCAGTCCTGCTAATTCTCTTGAAATCTCATCACGTTCTGATAGCACTGTTCCATAGTTAGAAGGCTGTTTAGTCATCCATCCATCACTTACTTGGTAGGGAGCTATCACAACGAGAAAAGCAGCACATTAACTTACAGGAAGAAACTCACAACCATGCAGTGTATACATGGACTGCACAAAGAATTTCAGAAGCATAACACCTACAATTCCTCTATACCGAATGACAGGCGATAAATATCCTCTTGTACATCACTTTTATAATATTCCTATGATTATTATGCTATAAATACAATGTTGTAAAGATGTCAGAGTCTTTCTTGACAGCACAGTCTCTCTCTCTCTCTCTCTCCTCGTTATTTTTGTAACATCCAACAGAATAAAAATACATACTATAAAAACTTCGTAACGTCACCTGTCAGACAACTCAGTAAGATGTTTACACATGTTTCTCTTCGATGTACTGGAAGCAAATACCATATGTGTGTTGACGTCGACCATATGTCGTGATTCAATTAAATATACATATATTGGTCTATTGGAGCAAGCAGCCAGTGATCGAAGTCGCTTCCACAGACCTTCGTACAGATTTGTCGCCTGTGCTGGAGTAAGACAATATCCCAGAGATCAGTCATCAATCACAATAGATGGTTGTTGTGTTGTTTGCTGTAACACATCGAAGCAGTGTACGACTGCAGTTGTGTACACATCAGTTCATTTTGTTTTTCTGCCATTACTTTGAGACTGTGTCAGGTACTAAACCGACATTAACACATTTCGATCCACTGCCTCTTACAGAAAGCTGAACATCGCATGATGAAAGCTAAGTTGCTCCTACAACACACAGAAGAGTTGAAATAAAAGACAGAAGTGGTGTTTCTTATTGACAAAAATGTGGAAAAAACTGGCACAGTTTGCAGCATTACGGAGTGTTTCCAAACAGCTATCCAAAGGTGATGACCTCTACATTTGATCTCATCTTCCACAGTGATGAAGTAGCAGCTGTCTCTGTGTTCCGTTTTTGAAGAGACCCAGAGCATTGATGCTCATATTGGTGCTGCACATTGCATCCAGATACGTGATCAGTGTTTTGATGTCCTAGATGATAGTCATCCAGTCTCTTTCATTTTTATGAGTTACAGTGCATAATGGCATGTGGAACAAGGGGGTATTCTGCAGGACTTAAACCCATAGATCACATGAGCTGTCAGTCCCACCGGTGGACGATTTTCAAACACCGAATTGAGCATGGCCCACATTTTTTGTCTATTTTCATCAGTTTTACACATTTTCCATCAATCTTAGTAATTTTACCAGGTTTTCAGTAATTTCAACGTATTTTATTCAATCATCCGAGGTCCAAACCACCACTTTTGACGAGTTGCCATGTCAACAGAACGTCGCACCGCGTCGATCTCGTGATACTATCAGCCTGTGACACTGAAGCTCAGTTCTATATTTCTGTATTGTTACTAAACTACCCTCTCCATTACTTTGTGAGGGTTATATATATGTGGACATATTTTGAACACTGTTACACTGCCTACATCACATGGCACAAATACTGTTTCTTAATGTAGGAACTAGCCATCGGCAGAGAGGAAGTGCAAAAACTATGTTCCTTAGATGAAACACTTCATAAATTTGGTAAGATTTTATTATGATTTGCCTTCTCCTTCTATGTGAATGGGAGTCACTAAGTATTGTTATATTTGTAGGAAAAGTCAGAGACTCTATTGGAAACGAGCTACGGTTTCATTCAACCAATCGGCTGAAGGACCTTGAGCGAAACTCTAGGTGGCCTCTCTCCATGCATCTAATAACTCTTCCTCTGTCTTTAACCAACCCTCCCTTCACTATTGTGTCCAATTTATTTTGAGAATGACCAGACGTAGGAGGGAACTGTACCCGCTAGTTTCCACGACTTGTAAAGGAGCAGAAATAGCTGAGTTTCACTTCGATATTTTCTTCCGCAAAGAGTGTAACACGTGTTCCACAAACTTTTACTGCTGACTCTAGTGATAGAGACCAGTATTCTCATTCCAATATTGTAACTGCCTTTCTGCGAACACTGTTCCATACCAATCTTTCTCACATTACCCATCCAATTACACACGATCTCTCTCGATGCTTGAATGCTAAGCAGTTTTATCCTCCTTACTGGCATATAGCAAATACCTGTCTGATACATATGAGAATATTGCGACAACAGACAATTAATAATAAAAAGAACCGTATTATTTATGCATACTGGAGCGCCAGGTAAAAAGGGTTTGAAATATTTTACGTAAATCACGCTTCCTATCTATTCTGTAGAATTATTGTAGTGTTTGAATTTCATACCAAGAAGGTGCTGGGAAGGGAGGTATGATAAACACGCCCTCCTAGGCCACAAAGTTCTGCACTTAAGCATGCTACAACGTTAAAGCAGTGATTTTCTGATGTAATAGTTATGTGGAATAAAACACTGTGTGGCCGAGCGGTTCTAGGCGCTACAGTCTGGAACCGCGCGACCGCTACGGTCGCAGGTTCGAATCCTGCCTCGGGCATGGATGTGTGTGATGTCCTTAGGTTAGTTAGGTTTAAGTAGTTCTACGTTCTAGGGGACTTATGACTTCAGAAGTTAAGTCCCATAGTGCTCAGAGCCAAAACACTGTTAATACTCGAATGCAGGAATTTTTATTTCCAACACATGACAAACGTTCAGCCTGCAAGTTTTCCATCCCACTCAAGGCGGTGAGAAACTTCAAGATGATAAAATTACTACCTTCTATATCAAAAGAAAGGAGAATAGATCCATGCGCTATATACCTTTCTGGAGGTATACGGCGTCCACTGTTCACATCCGATTGTGGTTCGGAAACTATGCTATGCTCGCATCATTCCCAGAAAATGATAGTTAGCAACGGAGAATACATGACATAACGACATCTTATGTGGAAAAAGACAAACGCACATCAGCGGTATTTGACATGTCACGTTACACGCCATGCTGCACTAACTCCGTGATCAGAACACAGTCGCTTCCACATATGCCATCTTTGTAGCAGCAAATGTATACGCAGGGATTGCAGTACACACAAACTACTGTCACTGTCACTGCAGTTATGAAACTTAAGATTCAATTTATGCACGAGATTTCGCAGGAAAATGGAGTACTTCGCACACATCTTCGTTCGTCTAGATGAGGGTGCTGAAATATGTTTTCCTTCGGTATGTTGGACAAGATTCATCACACATGCGTTGGACGTCCTCTGCTGACTGCGGCATGCATATTTTTTCTGTTAACAGTCACATATAGATAGTACTCTAAGTCACACACAGAACAAACATTTGTATACGAATCGAACATAGATCGTGCCACACAACCGATACACCCTGTGAGAACAACGGAAAAAAAAAATGGTTGAATGTGTGCTAAATGAGCCTCCACATCTTTCTCTCTCTAGAATATACACTACTGGCCATTAAAATTGCTACATCGAGAAGAAATGCAGATGATAAACGAGTATTCATTGGACAAATATATTATACTAGAACTGACATGTTATTACTTTTTCACGCAATTTGAGTGCATAGATCCTGAGAAATCAGTACCTAGAACAACCACCTCAGGCTGTAATTACGGCCTTGGTACGCCTGGGCATTGGATGGCGTGTAGAGGTACAGCTGCCCATGATGCTTCAACACGATAGCACAGTTCATCAAGAGTAGCGACTGGCGTATTGCGACGAGCCAATTGCTCGGCCACCACTGACCAGACTTTTCAATTGGGGAGATATCTGGAAATGTGCTGGCCAGGGCAGCAGTCGAACATTTTCTGTATCCAAAAAGGCCCTTACAGGATCTCCAACATGCGCTTGTGCATTATCCTGCTGAAATGTAGGGTTTAGCAGGGATCGAATGAAGGGTAGAGCCACGGGTCGTAACAAATCTGGAATGTAACGTTCACTGTTCAAAGTGCCGTCAATGCGAACAAGAGGTGACCGAGACGTGCAACCAATGGCACCCCATACCATCACGCCGGGTGATACGCCAGTATGGCGATGACGAATGTACGGTTCCAATGTGCGTTCATCGCGATGTCGCCAAACACGGATGTGACCATCATGATGCTGTAAACAGAACCTGGATTCATCCGAGAAAATTACGTTTTGCCATTCGTGCACCCAGTTTCGTCATTGAGTACACCATCGCAGGCTCTCCTGTCTGTGATGCAGCGTCAAGGGTAACCGCAGCCACGGTCTCCGAGCTGATAGTATATGCTGCTGCAAACGTCGTCGAACTGTTCGTGCAGATGGTTGTTGTCTTGCAAACGTCCCCATCTGTTGACTCAGGGATCGAGACGTGGCTGCACGATCCGTTATAGCCATGCGGATAAGATGCCTGTCACCTCGACCGCTAGTGATACGAGCCTGTAGGGATCCAGCACGGCGTTCCGTATTACCCTTCTGAACCCACCGATCCCATATTCTGCTAACAGTCATTGGATCTCGACCAACACGAGCAGCAATGTCGCGATACGCTAAACCGCAATCGTGATAGGCTACAATCCGACGTTTATCAAAGTCGAAAACGTAATGGCAAGCATTTCTTCTCCTTACACGAGGCATCACAACAACGTTTCACCAGGGAACGCCGGTCAACTGTTGTTTGTGTATCAGAAATCGCTTGGAAACTTTCCTCATGTCACCACGTTGTAGATGTCGCCACCGGCGCTAACCTTGTTTGAATGCTCTGAAATGCTAATCATATGCATATCACAGCATCGTCTTCCTGTCGGTTGAATTTGCGTCTGTAGCACGTCATCTTTGTGGTGTAGCAATTTTAATGGCCAGTAGTGTATCATCAGCTTGCTAGTAAATCGCACCTCGTTACAATACCTCTCAACCAATTATTCCATCTACTTTCTATCATCCTTTGATACAGATACATGTCAGTTTAGAGGCAGAAGGTTCTCTTTTCCCGAAAAACATCAAAGGCAGTAGTCAACATGTATGTATACGTAATACCTCAACAGATATACGGCAAAATGTTATTAAAAACCAGCCAGCAACTGTTCTGTAACGTATTTGTTAGCTGACACCGCAAGGTTGCGATTGATAGTGAATACTGAGAAGCACATTGTAAATACTTATATTAGACTTTAAAACACGCAAACAGTCTTTCACAGGGTCAAACATGCAATCCATTCTGTAGGCTAAGGACAATCTAAAGGGTGAAGAAAAATTCGTGCACTCGGAGTTCGCAGCGCGATTTCTCACATACTGGCAGTATAAGAATGTCTCTCAGAAAATTTGGTCTTGCGCGCATTCCGGGCAGTAAATGTACGTTAAGGATTGACAATCTGCCAACAGTATAATCACGTGTACGGTAACTATCTCTGTCAGTGCGCACTGTACTGTTGTGCAGTTGGCTGCGGTTTCGATTCTGGATCGGGGCTTGTATGTTTTTATTTGTTAAAAATAATCTGTTTTCTGTGTACCCTCCCCTCAAAGGTCCCATCAATGGTGAAAATCACGTTACTAGCCCTAATGGAGACGAAGGCATAATAAAATGTAATGAACATGAACTTCGCAAGAAGGATAAGTGGTATTAATCTATGGGACCATTGGGGGAGAGTACACACCAAACAAATTTGGAATCTAGTAGATGCGGTGGTGTGAAACAATTCGCGTCCACGACAAGCAAAAGGTTTCTTTAAAAGCTGAATAATAAAAATGATTGTATTTCCATTTCGGTGTTCGTAGTATGTAACTGGAAATGTTTCGTAGAAGACCCACTGTAATCACTGTATGACGATTGAGACGTCACTTAACGTGCCACGCAGACTAATTTTAGAAGATAATACAAGTAAACCTCTATCCAGAATCGAAACCTCGACCTCCTGCACGCTAACCCTAAACGCTAGCCGCAGCACCAACTGCACCAACTGCATAGTCTTACATCATGCCCGATGTAGTTACCGTACGCGTGACTACAGTATAACCAGATTCCCAATCTTTAACGTCCATTTGTTGCCCGGGATACGCGCAGGATGAGATTCTGTAAGAGACATTTTTGTATTTCCAGTATACGAGGAATCGCGCTGCGATGTTACAGCGTGGGAATTTTTTTTTCACCCTATATAAGATGGTTGCTGACAACTTCGATGTCACACCTGGGCTTGTGCTCCACATTATATAAATTTACTGCTCTACATTTGGTGGTCGTCCACGTTAAACAATCTATTCCAGCCGCTTTATCGCTTTCCACGAAAAATGACAGTTTCTCTGGTTCCCACTTCTTCCATGTCAACGTTTTCTCGTATTCCTCTTGCCGTCACATGCTCGTTCCCATGTACAAAACTTCTCCTGCACCAAGCAGACATGCGAGTACTCCCCCACTCTCCCTCAATTTCCCCACATTTTGGTGTATTTTCCCTCAATTTATACGTATTTTTCGTAATTTTACCGGTTTTACGTCACTTTTGCTCATGTGTTCATGATATCACTTCTCGCCACATATTCTAAAATTACTTTTTAATGTAGTACACTTGTCAAGACATAGCGCAACTGAGCTATTTTGTTGTATGTCTGTGTTCCTGGATCAGTTTCAAGTGGGAGCCCCTACGGCGCAGGGTAGGTTCAAAATAGAATCAGGATAGAGCTCGTAGGTGGATCCACCATACATTGCAGTCAGGATAGGGTTCGAAAGTGGGTCCAACATGCGTTATGGGCGTAATATAGTTTGGAGGTGGATCCACAATGCGTTATGGCCGGGACAGCGTTCGAAGTTGAATCCACTCGCTCAATGTGCGGGGCAGTATCTGAATGTTGATTCAGCGGCGGTAGGTTCGGAGTATAGTCTGGGGTCAATAAGAACCAATCAGAATGCTCAGTTCACAGGAAGTTCCAATGACGTCAGAGTCGCAAGACATGCTTTGCGGGTGGCATAGAAGTCTCTACAGATCGCTTTGAACAAGACAGGGGCAGAACAAGGCGTCTACAGAAAGTGCTGTAATGTCAGAAAGTCATGTGATCTCTTCTTTGTTCTAGTGTTCATAGTCAAGTCCAGGGAGATCAACCTCATCTGGTTAGGACAGGTGGGATGCTGTCTCCCAACTGCCATTGTGACTTCAGAGCATCTCCAGACCACCCATTGTATGACATAGAAAATTCACCGAAAATTCCAGACATTTCTCTCGTCTCTTGGTCAGTGCGCCGAATTCTGTCTGTGTATATTTCACGATCTGTTGTGGGTTCCGAAATATGTGATGAAGTTTTAGATATGTAATTGCCCTGATTTTCCCGTCTGTGCTTAGACACCAGTGTGCTCGAAAAGTGAGGAAAACGAAAAATAAGTGACTGACTCAAGCAGCAAATATAAACTAAGGCCACTCAGCGCTTTAGAAATGTGATGAACACCGCAGGAGCTGTAGGACTCAGAAATATTTTTCTCTCTTACATTGCCTTTAGACAAATGAAAACTAAAATTGGAAAAGTGGTGAGCGCCCAGTTTAGTGTTACAAAGATATTTATTTGTTTATTTCGAGTTGTAGGTGAAGGGGCTGCTCTATGTAGAGTTTAAGTCTGCCTATTAATAGTTTCGAGTGGTAACGTGAATTTTCTTCCAGCATGACAACACCAGTTTGGAGGCATTGTCAATTTTGAGCTGTATTGTGACTTTAGAAATAAATAAATTGCGTGAAATCCATCCTTGCAAATTGTTGAAACGAGTAATATTTCATCCTTCCTTGTCTAGCGATTTTTTTTTATAAATACTACCCACGAAAATTAACCTCCCAAGTCATAATTAAGAGAAATGATCTTTTAGGCCTTGGTAAAAATTTAACTCCTAGAATTGCACTCCAGAATCATAAATAAATATAACACCAATAATGATAACGGAAAAATCTCATAAGTGGATTGGCAATGCTGCTATTAAGCTTTGGTGGTTGAAATTATATTTATTAACACAATTTAATTTCAAAATTTTTGCAATAAAGCTTATTACAATATTAATTGTTTTAAACAATGTTCCAAGGCCTTAAATTGTTTAATGCAATGTGATTGAAGATACCTCAGCCTCCGTTGTGAGGTCCTTCCAGAGAAACATTCCAACACTGATTCAGTGATTTTTCTCGCCATTTCCAAGACTGTGGGGTGGGTGAATAGGTGTGAGGGATGGGAGAGTTAGGTAAGTGGATGTAACACAGTTGCCCTATTTTTCAGCTAAAATATGAATTTCTCACAATTTTTTTTCTGGGGACAAGGGGCAAAGGAAAGTGGGGTGAGGGAAAGGGACATGTACCAGTCAGGAAAAACACATGATTCCATCAGTTGGTTGGGGGAAGTTAATTGATCAATTAATTAATTTTCATCATTAATTTGATATCAAAACTGTGCTTGAATTCACATCGCCCTACTACTTACAGTACCCTCTACTGCCACTTAAGTAATCTTCGGATGTCTTAACATAGGTCACATCATCATTTCCTTTCTTCTTCTCCGTGTTTTCTCATATTTCCCTCTCCTCCTGTGGACAACGCCCCAGTTTCTTATAAGATAAGATTTGTTCATTTAATTTTCAGCATTCTCCTGCAGCACCACATTTCAGATTCATCGATTCTTTTATTTTCCGTTTTCCCCACAGTCAATATTCTCTTCCATTGATAGCTGTGTTCCAAACATTCAGTGTCAGATATTCTGTCCTCAAATGCGATGTTTTATGCTAGTGGACCTCTATTTCTGAGGAGTGCCTCATTTACTTGGGCTAGTCTGCAATTGCTGTCCTCTTTCTCACGCCATCAACAACATAGGTGTCTACCACGGGTTGCCACAGCTCAGTTCCACTAGCTAAGCGTCACTCTGGAGATAGACGGTAACACTCTGACAAGAACACATATACTCCAGATTGTTTTGAACTGAACCTCCAGCAGTTCATAAAATACTGTATGGCGCCAGCCTCGCTGACAGCGGCGTACGTATTGCAGTTAACAGCGCAGCAATCGCTGAAACTTTCGCACTTCCACGACATCACGTACCTGTTCAACGTCGTGACATTATCCTCGCACTGGACGGCTATTTAGGCCGCTGTCCGACCCCTTTGGTGTTAAGGTATTCAGATGACTAGCTACTTTATATGGAACTAAATTCAACTTTAACCCAACGTTACTATGAACTCAAGGATTTCTTTTCTTATTTACAATTGGTTGATGAACAGGCACAAGATGGGCTTACTTTGGGCATGCTTAGCAGCCCATCAAACTCTCGATGTGCTGTCTGAATTCAGTACTCCATCACTCAGAGTTCTTGCTCGAGCACTCACCTTGTTGGACTTAGTCTCAATCATTCTCGATCTGCCACCTCACTGGACCTCACCTCGAACTCACACCTTCCTGGACGTAGTCTAGTTTTGTACATCCTCAAGCCCATGCATCGCTGGACCTTGTCACAGCCATCTTCCAGCTCATGCCTCCTTGAGCTCGCACCTTCGTGCATTTCACTTTTCCATCCTCAAGCCCACCCCTCCCTGGACCTCGTATTCAAACATCTGCAACCGCCAAGCTGCTCCTTTTTCCTCTGCTCAGGATTTATTTTCTGTGTTTTTGGGCCCTATGTTTCCTATGCCAATGTACACACATGCTCTGGGGACCCCTCCCCACTAGATGATGGTGACTTTGCTTCATCACCCACTGACAGCTGAAGCTCATCATGGAGCTCTGTGCCAATTCCCCAAGGATTTTCACCTACTATCAAACTGCTCTTGGTAGTGCCTTCTTTCCTATCCACACCCAAGGCCCTGCCAACATCTCTGGTGCCCTTTTCACTCTTCTGGGAATTTCCCCTTGCAGCTGTGAGTCTCGCGTTCTCCGAGTGTGACACGTTTTGTGCTTGTAGCCCCCCTCCATAAGACACTTCTTGAGGACCTCATAATCCTGATGGTACAAATGTCAATCTTCAGCAAAGCTCACCAGAGCTCTGGGGTCCTCAGCGGGCTACAGGAGGCTCTTCTGTCCTAAGGTTGCACCTGTAGTTGCCAACACTTGGCCCTCATGTGACTGGCAGCATCTGCTAGTCACACTAACCCTCCCACCAGCTACCATTGTGTTGCCAGCCCCTTTGATTCATCGATTCTTTTATTAGCTGCCACCATTTGTTGAGCCTGTCTTGAACAGGTTGCAGATGCCCTGCAGACTGTAGTGTCTCTAACAACACATGCTGTTCTAAGTTTCTCACCCATTATCTGTTGTTGCCCTGCTGGCACCTTTGCGTCTCTGGCAGCCATCGTTTATTGAACTTGTCTCTCATCAGCTGCTGACATCCTGCTGATGCTGTCTGCACCATCTCATACTGCAGTACTCACAACATTCAGTCTCCCCTCGGATTCTGTCTTTCACCAGCTACCATTGTGTTGCCAGCCCCTTTGATTCATCGATTCTTTTATTAGCTGCCACCATTTGTTGAGCCTGTCTTGAACAGGTTGCAGATGCCCTGCAGACTGTAGTGTCTCTAACAACACATGCTGTTCTAAGTTTCTCACCCATTATCTGTTGTTGCCCTGCTGGCACCTTTGCGTCTCTGGCAGCCATCGTTTATTGAACTTGTCTCTCATCAGCTGCTGACATCCTGCTGATGCTGTCTGCACCATCTCATACTGCAGTACTCACAACATTCAGTCTCCCCTCGGATTCTGTCTTTCAGGTACCCGTCTGTGTCCTGTCCCTTCTGCACAGTCCTGCAACTTCACACATGCTACTTCTCTTTACCCTACTAGATTTCCTCCCACATCTGCCATACAACTCATGGTCTTGCCTTGTCTTCAGTTGGACAACATGGTCATACATGTCATGCCTCCACATGGGTCCCAACCAACACCATCCTCACCTGGTTAGCTCTCCTGGATGACTCACATTACAGGCATGACTTGAAATCATGGAGATCTATCAAACCATATGGAACTTCTAGCATACTTCCTTGAGGTGCCTTACATGGGCCACCAGCTGGACCTATTCAGGCTTTCATTTGTGTGCTCCTGGAAATTTCGACACCAGCACTACTGTGGTGTGTTTGCCTCTGTCTGTGCCACAACTCCTCTGTCGCAGTCACCTTTGCACCACCTGCTGCTGTCTGGATGCTGTGCACTGGCATCATGTACACCCCTGCCATGGGTAACTTCTGCGACCCTGGGGCTACTCCTCCTTCGCTGCTGTTTCTGAGCTGACTCCTCCACCTGTTCCCTAAAGGGGGAGAAATATGGTATCCTCTGGCTGCTGCTTGCAGCACACCACCAGCCATACAGAAGTGTACTGTGGGTTGCCGTATTTGAGGTCCACTACCTACACAACCCTATGGAGGTCAATGGAAATGTCTGCCATTAATACAAACTCTTGGGCTGTCCAGCAGTTACCACATCACCACATAGCTAGTGGGCACATCACAGTAAGCTGCACCTCAATCAGGGTCACCACTTCTCTTCTGCAAAATAATGCACTGCTGAACGCCATGACAGTATCCTTGCAACAGAAGGTATTTAGGCACCACCCAGCAACTCTACAGCTAATACTCACTCTAGGTCTGCGCTAGTCCAACTTAGCAGGCCATCAGACGCATTTCACACACAGCTATCACTCACGCCCCAGGCTTAAACCAGCAGCGGGAGTTCACACTAGAACCCTTGACTCACTCAGAACCGTTCTTGAGCTGCCGTCTTGCTGGACCTTAGCTGTCTTCAAACCCACACTTCGCTGGATCTAGTCTCAGCCATCCTTCAGCTCATGCCCCGATGGACTTCATCTCAACTGTCTTCAAGCTCACATCTCACAAGACTTCACTATCATCAAGCCCATGCACTGCTGAACCTCGTCTTCAACTGTCTCCCTGGACTTCATTTATGATAGGCTTCCAGTTAAGAACATTATACTGAATGTCAGTGTTGACTTGCAATCAAACCAAGAAGGGTGGACTCATGTTGTAAAAAGAGTGTTGTTGTGTTTTGTTACTTAGACTTTTAAGTGTATCATTGTTCCTGGCTGCCGTGGTGCTCCTCTTGGTCACAAATACAAAATCCTCCTTGCTTCTTCCATCATGAGCAATTTTGCCTCCAAGACAGTAGATTCCCTTCACTTCATCTACTTCGTGGTTTCCAGTTTTGATGTTAAGTTTATACCGTTAATTTCAATTCTGCCACTCCTCATTACTTTTGTCTTTCTACAGTTTATTCTTAGTTTGCAGCGTGTGCTCTTCTTCGTTTTTTCCCTTTTCTTGAGTTATCAATCTTCTGACTGCTTTTAAGTGGCTCGCCATGAATTCCTCTCCTGTGCCAAATTTTTCATCTCAGAATAGCACTTGCAACCTACGTCCTCAACTATTTCTCGGATGTATCCAAATCTCTGTCTTCCTCTACAGTTTGCACCCCTTATAGCTCCTTCTAGTGCTATTGAAGTTATTCCCTGATGTCTTAACTGATCACCCTGCCCCTTCATCTCGTCAATGTTTTCCATATATTCCTTTCCTCGCCCATTTGGTGGAGAACTAGTTCCTTACTTTACCAGTCCACCTAATTTCGAACTCTGGAACTATATTTGAAACGCTTTTGTTCTCTTCTGTTTCGGTTTTCCCACAGTCCATGTCTCACTGAGATACAATGACGAACCCCAAAAGTGCGTTCTCAGAAATTTCTTCCTCAAATTTTTTTAAGAGCTAGTCTGCTTTTTATGTGCTCCTTGCTCTGTCTGTCATGGGTTATTTTGATGCCTAGCTAGCAGAATTTCTAAAAACCATGCACTTCGTGATCACCAATTACGATTTTAAGTTTCTCGCTGTTCTTATTTCTAACCCTTTATATTACTTTCGTCTTTCTTCGCTTTACTTTCAGTACATATTCGATAGTCATTAGACTGTTCATTCCATTCAAAACATCCTGTAATTGGTCTCCTCTTTTACTGAGGAAGCAATGACATGAATGAATCTTAACGTTCATATTCTTCTACCTTGAATTTTAATCACACTCTTGAACCTTTCTTTTATTTGCGACATTGCTTCATCGACATATAAACTGAACAGCAGGGACGAATGACTACATCAATTGTTTTGCACCCTTTATAATTCGAGCACTGTGTTCTTTGTCCTCTGCTCTTATTGTTTCCTCTTGGTTCTTGTACGTATTGTATGTTGCTCATCTTTCCATATAGCTTTCACCAGTTTTCTCAGAATTTCTAACATCTAGCACCATTTGATACTGTGAAATGCTTTTTCCAGGCCGACAAAATCTATGAACATGTCTTCATTTTTCTTCAGTCCTCCTTCCATTATCAACTACAACGTCAGAACTGCCTCTCTGGCGCCTTTGCCTTTTCTTAATCTAAACTGATCATTATCTAACATAAACTCACCTTTCCTTTCCATTCTTCTGTATATTATTATTGTTAGCAAGTTGGATGCCGCGTGGGATAGCCGAGCGGTCTATGGCGCCTTGTCATGGTCCGCGCGGCTCCCCCCCCGTTGAAGGTTCGAGCCCTCTCTTGGGCATGGGTGCGTGTGTGTTGTCCTTAGCGTAAGTAAGTTTAAGTTAGATTAAGTAGTGTGTAGGCTTAGTGATCGATGACCTAAGCGGTTTGTCCTCATAAGACCTTACACCAACTTTTACAATTTCCAACTTGGATGCATACCATAGCTGATAGTGCGAAAACTCTCACACTTGTTGGTTCTTGCAGTCTTGGGAATTGTGTGAACTATGTTTTCAGTCTGATGGTATTTCGCCAGTGTTATATATTCTACACACCACCATGATAGTCGTTTTGTTGTCACTTCCCCCAAGGGTCTTAGAAATTGTGATGGAATGTTATCTGCCTCTACTGTATTATTTGATTTTAAGTCTTTCAAAGTTCTTCTAAATTCTGATTCTAGTACTTGATCCTCTATCTCTTCTAAATTGACTTCTGTTTCTTCTTCTAGCACTTCATCAAATAAGTCCTCCCCGTCGTTGTGGCCTTCAGTGTAATCTTTCCACCTGTCATCCTTCTGCTCTCCATTTAACAATGAAATTCCCATTGCACAGCTAATGTTACCACCATTGCTTTAAATTCTATCGAAGGTTGTTTTGTCTTTTCTGTATGTTTAGTCTTTCGGACAATAATATTTTTTTCCGATTTCTTTACATTTATTATGCAGACATTTCGCCTTTGTTTTCCTGCACTTCCCATTCATTTCATTCCTCAGTGACTTTTATTTCTGTGTTTCTGAATTTTGCTAAACATTTTTGTACTTCCTTCATCGATCAGCTGAAGTAATTCTTCTGTTACCCATGGCTTCTTCGCAGTTATCTTCTTTCCACCTATGGTTTTCTTTCCAACTTCTGTGACTGTCCATTTTAGAGCTGTTCATTCCTCCTCAACTGAACTGCCTACAGAGCTGCTCATTATCGCAGAGAATTTCAAGCATATCTCTCCATTCCTTCTGTATCCTACACCTTTGCGCGTTGGTTGCTCCTGACTAATCTCTTAAACTTCAGCCTTTTCCTAATCATTACCAAATTGTAATCTCAGTCTACATCTGCCCCTGGGTACGCGTTACAATCCAAGATTTCGGAATCTCTGCTCGACCTGATGTAACCTAGTTGAAATCTTCCGGTTTCTCCCTTCCTTTTCCAAGAATACCTCCTCCTTTCGTGATTCTTGAAGAGAATATTCGCTATTACCATCTCAAATTTATTTCTCTTCTCTCATTCCGACTACCAAGTCCATATTCTCCCGTAACACTTTCTTCTTCCCCCACAACCGCTCCTCAGTCTCCCCTGATTATGAGACTTCCACCTCCCTTTACGTACCGAATTACCCATTCAATATCCTCATATATTTTCTCTGTCTCTTCACCTTCTGCTTGCGACATCGGCATGTAAACTTGAACTTACGTTGTTGATGTTGGTCTACGTCGATTCTGGTGATAATAGCCGTATCGCTGAACTGTTCACAGTAACTCATTGTCTGTCCTACCTTACAATTCATAAAGAATCCTACTTCCATTACAGTATTTTCTGCTGCTATTGATATTACATACAGTCGTCTGAACAGAAATCATTATCATTTTTCCATTTCACTTCACTGCCCCCCTCCCCTCTACATCTGGACTGAGCCTTAGCATTTCCCTTTTCAAATTTTCCAGCTTCCCTACCATGTTGAAAGTTCTGACATTCCTTTCGTTGTTTATTAAGTCTTGTTCTCATGGTCACCTTCACTTTGGCAATCCTCTCCCACAGTTACGGATGAGAGACTAGTGCGGAATCATTTGCGAATGGAGATATCATGACAGTTTTTCAATTACAGGCCACCTGTCCTATGGATGCACGTTATGTGTCTTTAAGGCAGCGGTTTCCGTTGCCTTCTGCATCCTCACGCCCTTGATCGTTTCTGATTCTTACGCCTTTTACGATAGTTCCCCACCCCATCGGCAAAAGAGTGCCCTGAACTTCCGTCCGCTTCTCCGTCCTCTATGGTGAGAAGGCCGCTAGCAGATTGATGGTGAATTCTTATACCCAAAGTCTTTGGCAGCCACTGCTGATTATTTTTATCCGAAATTAAGGATTGGGTGTGTTCGAACCCGGGATCGAGGACATTTTGGTTAGTAGTCAAAGACTTTACTCCTAGACCACGTGTTACTTTGCTCATTTCCGTGAACATTTCCCGGAATTCTTCCTCACTCTCTCTGAGTGTAACAACGAGATCAGCGAATCTTATCATGATCTTCCTTCAACCTGATTTTTTAAAATTTTATGCAGTATCGAATGGACGCTCTGTAGTTAAATTTTTACGGTAATAATTGGTAGCATTCAACCGTATTCTGTCCTATACACTGTTGAACAATGCGTTTCCAGAGACAATGCACTCATCATCTGATTCTATAACTTATCTCCTGAAGTGAAAAACACTAAATAAACTCCCAACAGTTGTAACTACGGCTTTCGTAAGATAAAATAGAATAAAAACACCTTGGACTGTGGGCGACCTATAGAGCAGCATTATAATTGAGCGGACATGCCAGTTCACAACAAGCCAACTTCACACTTTTGGAGCCCACACCAGACTGTAGGACGCGGTCTGGTGTAGAGTGCGGTTTGAAATGGAAAGGTCACCGATAAATGTCGACGACTGTAATGCGAGACGAGGATCCGCAGCCAAATGTGTCTTTGTTCTATTTTCTTTATGAACGCCATAATTATTATTGTTGGTAAATTTCTTTAGAGTTTTTGACTTCATGGGCTATATTTTAGAACCCAATGATAAGAGCACAATCTTTCATAACCTGATGTTTAATTGTGTGTAGGACATAAATATCCCTGAATTTTAAGCCCACTATTGAACCTTTCGTCATTAGTTCTTCGAAGTATAGATTGTACATTATGGGCAAAAAGACGGAATTCCTGTCTCACACACATTTCAATCTGAGCACTTCGTTCTTCGTCTTCCATTGTTGTTGTTTCCTCTTGGCTCCTGTACGTACTGCTTATAACCGTCTTTCCATACAGCTTACATCTGTTTTCCTGAAATTTCGAACTTGTCGCACGATTTAACGTTGTCGACAAATTCTATTAACGTGTGTTTTCTTAAGCCTTGCTTCCACTACCAAGCGCAACGTTTTAACTGTCTCTCTACTGCCTGTACCTTTTAAAGCCAAACTCTCGTCATTCAGATTCTCAGTTTTCTTTCCCATTTTTCTGTGTGTTATTCTTTTCACCACTTAGGATGCATGAGATTTTATAATTATTGTTCGAGTGTTATCATACTTATCTGCCTCTGATGTCTTCAGAATTGTGTGGTTGATATTTTACTGGGAGTCTGATAGTTTACCTCCAGACTCACAGATTTACAAGCCAATTTGAACAGTAGTTTGACTGCCAATTGCCCCAATGATATTACAAATTCCAAATTAATGCTATCCGTACCTCCAGCCGTATTAACAGCAAGTCTCCTCAATCTCTGTTAAATTGTGATTATAATACTGGATCACCTACTGAGTCATCCATATGGAATCCCAATTCTTCTGTCAGCAGACAATTCCTCCCTGTCCCGTGGAGGTGTTCATTGTACTCTTTCCTCTCACTCTCCCGTAGTTTAGTAATTGAATTTTCCTTAGCCGCTAAATGTTGAATCCTTTGCTTTCAATTTCACCGAAGGTAGTTTTGACTATTCTTTATGCTGAATCTGTAATGCCGAATATTTTTCTTCCTATTTTTTCACGTTTTTTTCTGTAAACGAGTCACCATAGCTTCACTGCAAGCTAAGTAATAGAAATCTCTCCGTTTTGGCCCTGATTGGCCAATAGAGATCGATCGAGCACCGTGTCATCCTCTGACAATGGCGTCATTCGGATCCGGTATGGAGAGGCACGGGGTCTGCAAACTGCTCTCCTGGCCGTTGTCGGTTTTTCTGACTTAGAAGCCTTTCATTCTCGCTGAAATAGGTCCTCAACTGGTATCACGAGACGGACTGTACAACGTTCGAGTACTCTCTACACAGAAAAATGTGTAGCAGTACAGGGAATCGAACTTGAGGCCTCTACCTAACAGCCAGATAAGCTGACCACTGAGCTGCGGAACTGTTTCCCCGCACTGCCTATTCATTTCGTTCAAACCTATATTGCTGTATTCCTGTCTTTTCCTGTGAATTTTTGTACTTCCTGCTTCCGTCTAGCAATTGAAGTATTTCTTATGTTAACGAGGGTTTCTTCTTGCTTGCCTTCCTTGTGCCCATATTTTTCTCTCCAACTTCTGTCATTGCCCTTTTTAAGGATGTCTGCTTACTGTACTATTGCAGTATCTCCAGCCTTAGAGAACTCCAAATGTGTGAAGATGAGTCAATAAATAAGTCTCAAACGCCAGAGTATCGCATGTACAAAATTGTTAAGGCTTTCGTGGCCACTTGTTGACAAACTGCCTATTGGCTTCTGTCTCGGGTTCTTCGGCCGACGTTCATCTAATGATTTTTCTGACGTTTCGCCAGCACGAGTGGCTGGCAACGACGGAAGACGAAAGCGCGACTGATGTCCTCTCTCGCCTTTCTGTCACGGTGCCGAGATGAATGTGCTACACCGAAGTTCTTGAGATGTAAGCGCCTATTCACTACCGCCCAAGCACATCGTATCTACGACAGAATGGAACGAGCTTTTCTTCGTGAGCGAATACATACAACACGGAGAGACTTGGCAAGAACGGATCAGGAACTTCTGGACATTTTCTACCAACTAAGTAGCAGAATGCATCGAGACGACTGGGACAAGATCGACAGCGTCACTCACAGGAGCATACAGAACGAACTCGAGCGCTGCACCGACAGGCAGAAGAGAAAGTTTGAAAGATGCCGGAAGCAGACCGACAAGGCGATTCCCGACATGTCACACACAGTGGTCAACCTCACTGAACGACAATTGACCGAAGAGTAAGTGTCTGTTCTTTAAAAAGGAGGGAATTTCGCTATCGTCCCGAGAACTATACCTATGGAGGACATCATTGCCAACACCGAAGCAGCCATTCGGACCCTTCCTTGTGAAAGGGCAGAGGAAATACGCACTGAAACAGCCAGGATACTGCGCCGAGCAAAACCAGCAGCTTGCAACCTGAAGAAAGAAGAGGTACAAGCCATTAAGAATCTCAACGCCGACAAGAGTATATTGGTACTGCCTGCCGATAAGGGGAATGCGACCGTCGTAATGAAGACCGAAGATTATGAGCAAAAGATCCGAGACCTATTAGATCCGACGACGTACCGAAAACTAAGTGCAGATCCGACGCAGCGTATCGCTCGGAATACGAATCGTCTTCACTGCCAGCGGACATACAGAGAAACCTGCACAACACAGAAGCCCTACCACCTCGGCTGTACGGATTACCCAAGATCCATAAGAACAACGTTCCACTGAGACCGATCGTTAGCGCTCTTGGCTCACCAACGTATAAACTGGCAAAGCACTTGGCCTTTCTGCTCCAGCCACACGTGGGGAAGACCGACACATACATTAAGGACTCAGGAAATTTCATTGAGAAGCTGAAGGAACTGAAACTTGCACCAAACGACATACTGGTCAGCTTTGATGTTGTTTCGTTATTTACGAAAGTGCCACTCAGTGACGCTCTGGAGCACATCGGTTCCATGTTCCCGCAAGACATCAAAAAGCTCTTCCATGCATGTCTCACCACGACCTATTTCACGTGGAATGGTGATTTCTACGAACAGCTGGAAGGCGTCGCCATGGGTAGTCCTCTCAGTCCAGTGGTGGCCAACTTCTTCATGGAACAATTCGAAGCACAGGCACTGGACTCGGCGACTTGCAAACCTAAGGTGTGGTACAGGTACGTCGATTATTCTTTCGTGGTGTGGAGCCATGGTGAAGAACAGCTCGGTGACATCCTAAGACACTTGAAGAGCCTCCATGCCAACATAACATTTACCATGGAAGTAGAAAAAAACAAGAAACTGCTATTTCTAGATGTGCTGGTCACAAGAGACGGCGAAAACCTGGGACACAACGTGTATCGAAAACAGACACACACGGACCGATACCTGCACAAACTGTCAAACCACCACCCGAGCAAGAAAAGAGGCATGATTAATACGCTCGTAACGAGAGCTGGACGAATATGTGAGCCGCAACACCTCAAACGAGAAGTGCAACACCTGGAAACTGTTCTGAGGAGCAATGGGTACTCCACAAATTACATTAGAAGTGTAACAGAGCCAAACACTCGGCGAAGTAAGGAACCAGAAGAAGAAATGTCGGGTACGGCCTTTCTGCCATACATTCCCAGAGTGACGGACAGAATCGGCCGTATATTGCGCAAACATGGCGTAAAGACGATTTTCAAACCGACAAGGAAGATCAAAGAGTGTCTTAGATCGGCGAAGGAGAAAAGAGACCCACTTGCAATGTCGGGAATATATCGTATACCATGCACATGCGGAAAAGTTTATGTCGGAATGACTGGACGATCCATTAACACCAGGATCAAAGAGCATAAGAGACATTGCAGGTTGGGGCAGGTGGAGAAATCGGCCGTGGCAGAGCACGCACTGCATGAGACCGACCACGTAATAAAATTTGCCGACACGGAAGTTCTGGCAGTAGAGAAGCACTATCGCACGCGCTTGTTTAGGGAAGCTGTAGAAACACAAACACACGCGAACAGTTTCAACAAGAAAGAGGAAAGCCTTAAGGTAAACGGATCCTGGCTTCCCGTACTGCAGCGAACGACCGTCGCAGGTAGCAAGAGGAGAACCGCATCGGAAATGACCGCGGAGAAGCCCTCAGACGTTGGCGCGCCAGGTACATATAGTCTGCGGCCGCGAGCTCGGCTCCAGTTCACCACCGGCAATGGAGGGTGACGCTTTGACAATACCAGCCACCCGTGCTGGCGAAACGTCAGAAAAATCATTAGATGAACGTCGGCCGAAGAACCCGAGACAGAAGCCAATAGGCAGTTTATCGCATATAGTTTTAACTTCACATCCATACATATCTAGAATGGCACAGGATATCGCGTGGAAGGTAACCGATACACGGTATTCCGCTGCCAACAATTAATGGTCTGCAGACGGACTAAGACGGCAGGCGTGCTACAAGTGTGTACCTGACTAGAACAAAGCGATTTCTGTGAGCCAAGGACTGTCCAGAGAGGACGTGCAAAGTGAAATTCGTCTGGTGTATGGGTAATACTGTATCTCATCCGAAGTTGTGTTCTATTCGATACAGGAATCGAGACAAAATTACAAACAAGGGGCGTCTTAGCTGCTCTGGTTATGCAGCGATGGCATATTGTTTCCCTGTCTACATGTGTTTCGCTACCCCCAGGACACACCGGTCTTGCGGGCTGCAGCAATTTAAGGACTCAAATTAATTTGTTACAGTCCGAGAGCTCATCGATTAGATGCGAATATTGCCACCAAGTTGTATGCTGTAGACATTTAAGAACTTGTCGAACGATGGGATCTATTTAGGTTAACAGTGACAATGTTGAAAAAGAAAATAAATTTCAGGCTGGTACACGAGCCACTGATGTCTCTACCCCACTTTGCTGCTTATTTAATGATTCGCCCTCGTACATTATCATTTCTCAGTAGTTCAACATCCCACTTCTGTCCACGTTTACTCATCCAGAAGATTTCCTTGGACTTCATAGTACTCTTTATGATTACTAATCTGTAATCTGGCACTCTATTTGCTCTTGGGTACTCCTTACATTTCAGTACCTGATTTCGGAATGTCTCTCTCACCATGATGTAAT
Source organism: Schistocerca serialis cubense (assembly GCF_023864345.2). Classification (NCBI taxonomy): domain Eukaryota; kingdom Metazoa; phylum Arthropoda; class Insecta; order Orthoptera; family Acrididae; genus Schistocerca; species Schistocerca serialis. The sequence goes on from NC_064639.1 coordinate 541,140,360, forward strand.
CCAGTGGAAATCTTTCCTTGTCTCCAGCCCTTTTCTAAGTACAGCTCCCACTCTTGTGTTTTTTGAACAGCGTGTTTGCTGTTACTAACTGAAAATTTTGCAGAATTTAATCATTATTTCTCTTCTCTCGTTCCTGTTAGCGAGACCATACTCTCCTACAACCCTACTACAGTGTTCCAGTCCCCCATTATTAGCTGTTACATTTCATCTCTTTTTACATCCTGAATTACCTGTTCATACTCCTCATTAAATTCCTCTGTCTCTTCATCTTGCCGGCCATGATGGCTGAGCGCTAGGCGCTTCAGTCCGGAACCGCGCTATGCCAACGGTCGCAGCTTCGAATCCTGCCTCGGGCATGGATGTGTGTGATGTCCTTAGTTTAGTTAGGTTTAGGTAGTTCTAAGTTCTAGGGGACCGATGACCTCAGATGTTAAGTCCCATAGTGCTCAGAGCCATTTGAACTTTCTTTTCTCTTCATCTTCTGCTTGTGACGTCGGCATGTATACCTACCTATGGTTACGTGTAGATTCTGATTATAATATCCTATCACTGGATTGTTCACTCTCTGCCCTACTTTCCCTTTCATAACAAATCCCACGCCATTTCCACAATTTTCAGCTGTTGTTTATACAGGGTGGTCCCGAATTCATGGTACAAACTTTAATGGTAGGTACAGGACATTGTAACAAGGATTTATTGTATAGGAATGTATAGTCGCAGGTGACGCGGTGAGGCGTAAACAGGGGAAAGAGAAATGGAGTGATCGGTTGGTGTCACTGCCGGTAGAGGGCAGTAGATGAACATGATGTATCGCAGTAGGGACAAGCGCCATTCACAATTGTGCTGCCGTAGACGATGGGTGACTTTACGTATGCAGAAAAAGCAGACATGCATTACATGTACGGCCGTGCAAATGGTAACGCCAGAGCTGCGTTACGAATGTATCGCGCGGAGTATCCTAATCGACGAATGCCGGATCATAGAATTTTTCAACGGTTACATCGTCAACTTTGTGAAACAGGTACGTTCGACGTCAACAGACATGACGCTGGTCGATTAAGAGCTGTACGCACTCCAAGACTGGAAGAACGCATCTTGAACATAGTGGCTGATAGACCCGAGTCAAGCACAAGAACTGTTGCGCGTGACGTACATGTGAGTCATCAGACTGTATGCAGAGTGTTAAATGAAAATCGCGTACACCCCTTCCATTTTCAAAAAGTACAAGCATTGAATCCGGCAGATTATCCTCTTCGCGTGAACTTCTGCCAGTGGTTGTTGCAGCAATGTGCGTTGCAGCCGGATTTCGTAGGTCATGTGCTATTTACAGATGAAGCGACATTTTCACGCGAGGGTGTCTTTAATGCGCACAATTCCCATGTGTGGGCAACAGATAATCCACATGCAACGCGTCCACATGCGTATCAACAACGTTTCGGTATTAATGGGTGGGCTGGTATTGTAAACGACTTTTTGATTGGGCCATACTTACTACCCACGCGACTCTGTGGCGAAAGCTATCTTATTTTTCTGCAAGAAGTGTTACCAGAACTGCTGCAAGATGTTCCGCTCGCCATTCGTAACCGCATGTGGTTTCAGCACGATGGAGCGCCAGCACACTTCAGCACTGCTGTACGGAATTACCTGAATGCCACGTTTGGTGCTAGATGGATTGGGCGTGGTGGACCAGTCCCTTGGCCACCCCGATCTCCTGATTTCTCTTGCCTCGATTACTTTTTATGGGGACATCTTAAGAGTCTTGTTTATGAGAATCCAGTTGACTCAGATGAGGATCTCGTTGCTCGCATATCTGTAGCTGCTGCAGGTGTGCGTGAAATACCAGGCATCTTTGAACGTGTACGCCAATCGCTGCACCGACGCTGTCAAGCATGTATCGCTCATGGTGGACGCAATTTTGAACACTTACTGTAAACATGACACTTGTCAACAACGATTTCAATCAAATCTTTCGTTTTCCTTTCGGCCGTTATTTCCCCTGTTTACGCCTCACCGCGTCACCTGGGACTATACATTCCTATACAATATATCCTTGTTACAATGTCCTGCACCTACCATTAAAGTTTGTACCATGAATTCGGGACCACCCTGTATTACCTTGTATTCGTCTGACCAGAAATACTTATCTTCTTTCCATTGAACTTCATTAACACTCACACATCTCAAGCTCTTTGCATTTTCAAGTTTTCTCTCTTCCCTTCCCTGTTAAAAAAACTCTGAAATTCCAAAGCCTGTTCTGCTCTTGTTGGTTATTCTATCTTTTTCTCACAGTTCCACCACAGAGATTTGAGTGGGGGACTAATCCGGAATCTTCTATGGATACACATTACGAGTCTTTAATTCAGTGGCTCCCATTACCTTTTGCATTATCATGCCATTTATAATTTCTGATTATTTCACGTTTTAGGGGCAGTTTCGCACCCCTACCTTTCAAACGAAGCCTTCAGTCGTTATTGCTCTTTACTCAAAAATTTAAGAATTCATTGAGTTCGAACTTCGGACCCAGAACGCTTTAAACAGTAGTCAAGGACGGTACCAAGAGTTCACGCATGAGTTGTTATTAGCTTTATATATTACATAAAGCTGCCTCAACTCTCTTCGAAGCCTCACCCCAGTGCAAAGTGTCGTCTGGGCCACCTTAGAGGCACTCGATCGTTGTGATTAGAGAGGGATGTTCTCGTGGTGAGGAATGGCAGGCAGCTCTGTCGTTATAGGCAACTAATAATATTTGGGCTGTATAGCAAGCGAAACAGTGAGATAGGCTTTAATAGCACAAACTGTTAGTTGTGCTGATATTTGCTTGTCAAGATTCAGCCGGTGGAGAACAAGGAACGTACAGGCGTTGCGACCATCCATGGCTCGAGGAACTCTTGGGATTTGAGTAGGTACTGAGAGAAACGTTGGCGGACTATGATTTTTGGGCTGTTCAGCCGAAGTACTCGTACTTGTGGGGCAGTAGTTCTAACTGCCTTGCTAAAATCAGGCTTCACACGAAAAGACAGTCGTTACAACTCGACTGGACCTCATCAGATTTGTTTTGTAGATTCAAGCGAAAATCAATGTGTACGAGACACCTGCAGAGCCGTAAGACAATTTTCTGATATTAATTCTCGCTACCTGTCACATTATTCAAACAACAATAGGTTTGTTCGAATACATATGAAAGATCTTTCCTCCGCAATGGCATTGCTGCGTAGAAGATGCGGACTACATTTTTAACAGCATGCCTCTACGTAAAACTTGGTATAAGTTGCGCAGAGAGATACAAGTATCACGCAAATGTTTCAACCACGGTACTTTTCATGTCAAGAGACAAATGGAAAATATGAACATTTTTTGTCTTTGCTAACACTCAGCTCAGTTTTAATTGGACCAAGATTCTCCAGTATCAGACTGACACTTTTGCCTGTCTGCATCATTCCTGAACGTTTGTGTCATACTTACGGAAGTACCATGTACATATACTGCTGACGGTGTGAATATAGAGTGCAACCTACATCTCTGGATCCCAATAAGATGCGATTTAAAGCAATTCTGTAGTATTTGTCAATTTTAATTTTTGCCTGTTTTCCAGACTGTGCTTTAAACTGCCGTCTGTTCTAAATACTCTGCTTCGATTCAAACTATCTGCTTGTTACAGCTCTTATATCCGATGTTATATCTGAGACCTAAGTAATCTCCGATTGACATAACGCAGTGCTTCATTCAGAATTCACATTAGGCTATCTAGATTTAGCTTTTCCCTAATTTTCCTAAATTACTTGATACAAATACCATGAAGTTTCCTGTAGAAAGGATTGAGTCACATCCTTCCCTTTCTCATTCTCAAGCTTGTGCTACAATGACATCGTCGTCGATAGGGTGGTAAACATTACCCTCTTTCTCTTTCAGAAACTGCATCTATGTTGTCTTTTTAGTGGTGTTATCCGAAGTCTCTGTACTACGCGGTCTATGCTAGTAATAGTAGTGCCACAGAGCGGTTAGTTGCTCATATGGCGCTTCGTTGCTTACAGGACCTTCTTCGTGCCAGACTTTCCTACAACGTAAGACAAATGTTCCGTGGACTACTTTCCTCTACATTAGGACGTATCTAATTTTTTAGTTTTAATTTTCTTGCTAAGCTGATTATCCAGTTCAGTTCCATTTCACAAAAACTGTGTTATATGTGACTTAGGGTCGATAGGAAAAGATAGGAGTGTGCCTACCGGCTCCTAAAGTTGGAAAAAAAGATAAACGCATAATATTTTTTTACATAAAATTTTTTATGTCAGAAACTATTGTTCGGAATTAGTAGATTAATCAATGTTACTTTCTACTTGACTGTTAACGATATTGTGTTAACTATAATAATACAATCCCTAAAGCTACTACGTATAATGTTGGTGAAAAAATTCGACGAGAAAATTGTATTCTCTTTCAAAATTTTTATTCTTTGAAATAATCTCTTTTTGTACCCTGGAAACATGGCAGTACACATAACGTGATGCATATTCTGCTTCTATAGGTAGTTTTTTGTAAATTACTTATTGTACTCCTTCATCAGATTCGCGCCTCTCTCAGCCGGTTTACAACTTTCAGATTAACTGATGAAATTACAACACTGGCGATGGTAAACTGCACATATTGAATAAGTCATCGACTTTATTCTGTATATACGTAAAGAAATACGTCTTTATGAAAAGATATATATATATATATATATATACTTTGATATTTAATGACTGGCACATACCGTAATGACAATGGAATGGTCCAATAAGACATATTATCTAAACCTACCGTGAAATGTTTTACGCAGGAAGAAGACAACGAAAGAAATGCAATGCCAAAATTTTAGCTGCTAAGAGGCTCTGCAAGTATTTTGTAAAAAAATGTTGAAGTTACACATTTCTGCAGCGAGAAGTATAGCTTGTAATAGCGGAGGGCCGCGTAGCGGAATTATACGGAGTTCACAGGCACCAATTTTAAGCACCCAATGGTGCGAATGGAAGCGAACACGCGCGAATGACCTTTTGCACAAAATTCACTACAATTCGCTTGTGTAGGGGTAGACTCGTTTATACTAGAGGGAACGAAAGAAAACAGGAGGTAGCGAACATTGCCTATAAAGAGTGTGTTATTAGTTTTTAGTTTTTGAAGCTAATATTCGGCATCCAGGATACAACTCTATCTTGTTAGAGCAACAATGTGAAACTTTGTGATTCAGTGAGGATTATTTTACATGGCGATCGCACTGTTGTTAATGGAGTATGCAAAATGGCACAGGGGAGAAAGAATTTAAGTATCTCAATTTGTATGGAAGTGTGACGTGCGTGGAGATCGTGCACTTTACACGGAATTGCATCTCCATCTCCTCTTAACACTGATCCAAAATTTTCCTTGTATGTCGGCTGCCATTTTTCCCTGGGTTCTCATTACTATTGAGGGGAAATTTATGAATAGGACACTAGTTACCGACGTTGAGCATCATCTCAAGAGGTTACACAGCTAGCGATTCCACTATGCGTGTAAGGTCTAATGGTCATGTTGTTTTTTGTTTCTTTTTTTTCTAAAACAAAAATGGTCTAGTGGCAAATAGCGAGCTTCGTGATCAAGACAGCGCAGGGTCCAATCCCGTTCAGACCACAACTTTTTCACTATGATTTTTAACCGAGGATACACTTCTCACAGATGTTGGGTGGTCACGAAAGACATATGGTTCGGATTCCATGTTAAACTGCAGGACTCCATTCTCCGATTAGGTAACTGAGAAGGTTAGGGACACGTAAGTAGCTGCAGTGACGTCCAATTGAACGACCTGCAAGAGGCCTACCGGGCACTGCATATAGAATTCTCTTTTGCTAGTGCTTGTTATCTTGTCTGCTCCGGCGAAAACCTGGCTTCAACTACACAATCAAGTTTTTGAATACCTTCATATCGACAGTTCAGTTCTTGCGCATATAATTCTGATAAAAGTGGCTAGCAGAGAAAATAAAATCATGGCAATGTTTGATCTCACAGACGACTTTCATCAATGATGACTTGTAATTTGTTGAAATGAAATGCGTCTTGCTGTACTACATTTTATAACAATTCCTGTAGGCAATTCCTTATAACAATATTTGAATAGTGTACATTTGACTATCAGTGAAACGGTTCTTTGTTTATTTCTTGTAGTCGTCACAAAAATGCAAAGTGTCTACTGAATGACAAAAACAAGCATTTTTCTTGCGCCAGGCACACCGGACAAAGGAAAATTGATGCAGTCAGGCACTTCGCAGTAACCACTAGTTTTATCTAGACAGAACTGCGATGGAGTCAGAAATGGTCCCGGCTGTTGTTCTGCATATAGCGCTCCATACCAGGCATACATGATCAAATTCATGAAGCTTGTCGAAGGAAACTGGTAATCCAAAAATAACGGGAGCGTTAGAATACCCTTCCGCTGATAAACCTGAAATGAGAGAGAGGTATCGGAAATTATGTTGTCTGATTATTTCCTGAAAATTGCTTTCCACGGTCGAAAAAATTTTTTATCGAGAGGTTGAACCGCACTAGTAGTTCAATGCGGAATCCACATTACATCTTCAGTTTTTTCGTCGTCCTCCACAAAAATAGAGGCGGCGTTATGTTCGGACCATGAATCCAACAAAAGCAGTGAATTAGTTTCTGCAGCTGGTAGCAATACGTTTCGAACGAAATGTTGGAAAATATTCTTTCCAATTTTTCCAGACTTTAATACGTCGAATACAAGACTTTTGCAGCTAAACAGTCATATTTTTTATTTTTTGTTCTAATCTTCCTTGCGGTTCTCATGACAGATACACAGCACCGGAAACAGTAATACACTCACATTTATCTTTGGCATTACCGTATATGAATGTGTCATTGCATTCATTGATTAGTCAACAGACTCTGTCTTTCTTTTCACCCCGAAATGATAAAAGGCGGTGTGTACGTAGCTCTTTCACGAAACCTGACTGATCACCTACACTCCTGGAAATGGAAAAAAGAACACATTGACACCGGTGTGTGAGACCCACCATACTTGCTCCGGACACTGCGAGAGGGCTGTACAAGCAATGATCACACGCACGGCACAGCGGACACACCAGGAACCGCGGTGTTGGCCGTCGAATGGCGCTAGCTGCGCAGCATTTGTGCACCGCCGCCGTCAGTGTCAGCCAGTTTGCCGTGGCATACGGAGCTCCATAGTCTTTAACACTGGTAGCATGCCGCGACAGCGTGGACGTGAACCGTATGTGCAGTTGACGGACTTTGAGCGAGGGCGTATAGTGGGCATGCGGGAGGCCGGGTGGACGTACCGCCGAATTGCTCAACACGTGGGGCGTGAGGTCTCCACAGTACATCGATGTTGTCGCCAGTGGTCGGCGGAAGGTGCACGTGCCCGTCGACCTGGGACCGGACCGCAGCGACGCACGGATGCACGCCAAGACCGTAGGATCCTACGCAGTGCCGTAGGGGACCGCACCGCCACTTCCCAGCAAATTAGGGACACTGTTGCTCCTGGGGTATCGGCGAGGACCATTCGCAACCGTCTCCATGAAGCTGGGCTACGGTCCCGCACACCGTTAGGCCGTCTTCCGCTCACGCCCCAACATCGTGCAGCCCGCCTCCAGTGGCGTCGCGACAGGCGTGAATCGAGGGACGAATGGAGACGTGTCGTCTTCAGCGATGAGAGTCGCTTCTGCCTTGGTGCCAATGATGGTCGTATGCGTGTCTGGCGCCGTGCAGGTGAGCGCCACAATCAGGACTGCATACGACCAAGGCACACAGGGCCAACACCCGGCATCATGGTGTGGGAAGCGATCTCCTACACTGGCCGTACACCACTGGTGATCGTCGAGGGGACACTGAATAGTGCACGGTACATCCAAACCGTCATCGAACCCATCGTTCTACCATTCCTAGACCGGCAAGGGAACTTGCTGTTCCAACAGGACAATGCACGTCCGCATGTATCCCGTGCCACCCAACGTGCTCTAGAAGGTGTAAGTCAACTACCCTGGCCAGCAAGATCTCCGGATCTGTCCCCCATTGAGCATGTTTGGGCCTGGATGAAGCGTCGTCTCACGCGGTCTGCACGTCCAGCACGAACGCTGGTCCAACTGAGGCGCCAGGTGGAAATCGCATGGCAAGCCGTTCCACAGGACTACATCCAGCATCTCTACGATCGTCTCCATGGGAGAATAGCAGCCTGCGTTGCTGCGAAAGGTGGATATACACTGTACTAGTGCCGACATTGTGCATGCTCTGTTGCCTGTGTCTATGTGCCTGTGGTTCTGTCAGTGTGATCATGTGATGTATCTGACCCCAGGAATGTGTCAATAAAGTTTCCCCTTCCTGGGACAATGAATTCACGGTGTTCTTATTTCAATTTCCAGGAGTGTATAAACAGCAGTTGCAGTTATAACAGCAAGTTTCGTCTTTGCGTCAGCTATTAATTTCTCCATAGTACTATTTATCACTGGCAGCTGCATTACGCGTTTACGTGACGTAAACATAGTAATTTTGCAACTTCCTATTCTGTACGACTTCTTGAACCTGCATAGTCATTTCGACGAAGCCTGGAAATTAGCAATGTTTATGTCAGATACAATTCTGACGGCGCAGTCTCGTAGATATCCATCGGTAACGGTGCATGGCCGGTCACGAGCACTTTTAAATCTTTCGCACAGTTCTTCATTCACATGGTTTCGGGTTAACGCCTGGCGCATATTACTTACTTCATGTAACTCATTCTTCCATCTGCACAATTTACGCTCCGATTTTACGAAAGAAAAATGCCTTTGCACACTGCGTAACTTCAAGCGTTTCTTCCCTTCCTTCCTTTAACCAATATTTCACTGCCCTTTTTTTTGTCACTGGAAGTTCTTGCAGTAAGTATTCCTTTTTTTTAGGCTTAGAAGGTATTATTCTTCAGAATTGTTAATGACACAGCTGACGTCGTCCGAACCACAATGCATGGAATTGTCACAGCTATTTCCTATTTCTTCTAACGTATCCACAATTTCAAACGAAATGTCGATATCATTCGAATGAATGTCAAGGAAATCAACTAAAAAATAACACATATGACACATATGCACGTCCTCAGGGGAAGTAGGTGATTTCGGCTGGAAACCATGTTCTTCATTCATATTTTATCACTGCTAAATTGAAAACGTTCATTTGATTCCACATTACTGTGAAACTGGATGAAAAAAAGGGTACTATAAACAGACACGCCTTACGAAAGTACAAAAAATATTAATTTAGCTTTCTCTGTATTGTCAATACTTACCAACACCGCAAAAAGCAACCGATAATTTGTAATAGATGTCACCTGAGTGGCTAATTCGAGCGAATAGTAACTGTGTACTATAGTGTCACAGAAGCTTTCAACGAACGGTAACCTTAAACTTCCTTTACAATGAACGATCGGGTTGTATCATGTTTCCTGTTTACAATTGTACCGCCAACCTCGGCTGTGTGTGTGTGTGTGTGTGTGTGTGTGTGTGTGTGTGTGTGTCTGTGTGCCTAGTTGCGCATGCTCAGCTGCGACAGCGCCAATAGGAGTGTACATTTGTACTGCCGCCTGGCGTGCTACGTATTAGGCATTTTTTTAAATACTTGTAGTGCCTCTTAGTAGCTAAAATTTTGACACTGCATTTCTTTCGTTGTCTTCTTCCTATGTAAAATATTTCAGGGTCGTCTTATTGGACCATCCCCTTGTGAGTTAAATTCAAAGTAGTTCTCAGCTCCTGCAACCGACAGAAATTTCCGGAAAGTTTCCTTTGGTTGGAAGGCAAATGCAGCAACAGGAAATCCCATCACAAATGTTCCCAGTTTCCGTCTGCATCCTTTCTGCTCGTCTGCTATTTTGCTATGAAGTCCATGACTTTGTAATCGGCCATTACTCAAACAGTCCACGGAACGCATAGAATGTAAACAAAGTGTAAAAGAAATACTTCCACTGCAGAAAGCACAGGATGATTCAAAACGAATGGGAGAAAAAGAAGTATTCCCCTGTCTTCAGTAATGACTTTATTTCAGAAATACACATACAGACTGAAAGGTTAACTCGTACAGCTTAGGTTGGCGACAATGAAACATTAGAAAGCCGCCGTCCCGCCGTCGTCGTTTGTTGCTGGCATTGCTATTCAAAATGGCGGCATCCATGGCAGAAAAGGTAAGTTGTGTCACAGAAACGCAGAAACATCACCAATAATCGTTATTTAAAGGCATTTTCGGACCAAGTTTGGTAAAGTGGCACCACACCGTCATAACATTACTAGAAGGCAAAAGTAATTGGAGTAGACGGGATAAATATGGCAGAAGAAAACAATAGGATGGCCATCCGTCGAGAAAGAAGTGATAGAAACCCTTCTTACGAGGTTCTTGAAGAAAAGCTTTTTTAGCCACAGGTTTCAATTTTAGCAGCCATGGTCTCAGAGGAAAAGCTGTCCATCGATGCACAGCTTTTCCTCCTTAGTTAAAACTGATATCGGTTAGGAATAAAAGTGTATATGAATGGCTCAAAACCCATTTCTTCAAATGTTACCTACCAGAAGTTTTAATACATAGGAACCAGAAAATCCATGCGTCGTACCAGCAGAGAGACGAATGTGTAGCAGTCAATAGTAAAGCGTGTGTTGCGCAAGTGTCTGTAATTAAAGGTTTACGGAATTCAGATGTTGCAGGAGCAAAAACTAGCCGGTAAACCATAACGGAGAAAATTTTGCGTTGATTTTCAAGCACGGAAGGTGGTGGATGGTTCCGCAGACGGAGGTACTTCTCTGACTAAGCAACATTTCATTTAAGTGACAAATTGAACAAGCACAATTACAGAATATTGAGTACACAAAAGTCGCATGCTTCTCTGGAGCATGAATGTGACTCTCTGAAACTTAATGTTACTGCACCATAACCGACAGCAGAGCTTTTAGTCCTTTCTGTTTCGCAGAATCCATCGTTAGAAGCATAAACTATGCCTATAAGCTTTCTCTCTGGTTGTGTCCTCAGTTGACAAAAGAGGTTGACAGATATGGGGGATGGGACCAAGCAGCAAGGCCATTGGTTCCGACGGGTTAGGGAAAGGTGGGGAAGGAAGCCGGCCGTGTCCTTTCAAAGAAACCATCCCGGCATTTTCCTGAAGTGATTTAGGGAAATCATGGAAAACCTAAATCAGGATGGTCGGACGCGGGTTGAGACGTCGTCCTCCCGAATGCGAGTCCAGTGTGCTAACCACTGCACCGTCTCGCACAGTAACAAAAGAGGTAACCCAGTTCTGTTTGCAACAGAACGGAGCCCCACTACATTGGCGTGAGATCGTACTTTTTCAGCTGAAGGAACGTCTCCCTCAGCGCTGGGTTGGTCGTGCTGGGTCTCATTATGTGCCTTTCATGTTGTGGCCCCTCACATTTTTGTTCTTGGGATGTGTTAAGCACATGCTTTGCGTACTCCCGTCTTCGTAGGACTTATACGAGTACTAGCTTAGGCACTGGATACTAGACGCAGTTAACTTCACTGATAGGGCTACGTTGAAATGGCTCTGGCAGGGAACGTTGTAAAACACCCACATCTTCCATGTCATAAAGCCCAGAATCAGCATCTGTGTAGTCCATAGAACAGTGAGTGTTAACATTTTGTCTAAGAGTGGATTTCTGAAATAAAGTCATTACTGTAGTCAGAGAAATGCTTTCTTTTTTTCCCATTCATTTTTAATCATCCTCTATACCTTAGCAACTTGTCATTCAAATCAAATCTAATAAAAATACGCCTACTTAATAAAAAACAAACTGCTGAAATATAATGTTGATGACTTTCAGTATTTGTTCGATTCTTAGATGAATCGGTTTAACATTTTCGCCTCATAGTTTTGACACATGATTTAACACTCGTAACATTTTCATTTTTGATTCACAAGAATAATTATGGTCGAAGAGGGTCATGATTTTTGTTTTGTAAAACCACACGAGAGATATTATTTTTGACCGTCTTATATACTTACAACACCTTCTTCAATAGTGATGATTTTCATAGCATTAACATGTGCTATGTTGTCAAGTTTTTAAAGCAAGAATGTTGCTTCTTTCTTCTTATGAATTTCTGACTATCTTCCAGCTATTGTACGTGCATCTATTCTTTAATTTTCGTACGTAGTTTCTTAGATCTTGTGTTAGAATGTACGCTTCTTCGCTGTAAATCAACACTTTCTGCGTAGGTAGACTGTCCTTTGATGCACAGTCATGTACACAATCCCGAATTTTAAGAGGAAACTGTTAATGTTTGTATGATAAACAGCAGTTTGTTCCTAGTTATATCATGGAATTAAAAACGGAATAAATGCGAGGGTTGCCCAGAAAATAATGCGCTGCATTTTTTTCTCAGCCGAAAACAATACTAAGAATGCGAAATGTTGCGTATGAATTATTTGAAGTCTCCTGGCTAAGCGCGCCAAGTTTCCGTCACTTCCGACAGACAGCGCAGCTGCAGGACAGTTTCAAAATGACGTCTGTAGGTGGTGTGCGTCACAAGCAACGTGCTTTCATTGAATTTCTAACTGCAGAGAAAGAAACTGTGGGGAATATTCACAAACGCTTGTGCACAGTCTATGGAGCATCTGCTGTCGACGGAAGTACAGTTAGTCGCTGGGCATGAAGGGTGAGGTCATCTGGAGGCGTTTCGGCGGAGCCCCACGATTTGCAGCGGTCGGGGAGACCATCCACGGCTGTCACGCCTGACATGTTGCAGCGATCTTCCACTTGTTTGGGCCATTAAAGGATGCCATTCGTGGAAGATGTTTTGAGGACGATGAGGTGAAACACTGGTTCCGCTACCAGGACAAGGATTGGTACCGACAGGGTGTACACGCCCTTGTTTTGCGCTGGAGGAAGGCCGTAGAACGAGATAGAGATTACGTGGAAGAGCAGGATGCGTAGATAAAACATCTTTCTTTCGTGTGTGTAATTCTCATTATGTTCAGTAAAGAATTATTGAAGAAAAAAATGCGGTGTATTACTCTTTGGTCAACCCTCGTACATTATCTCCTGTAAACGAGTCAAAACTGGAAACACAGTACATGCTTCGACAACTGCCTTTCTTAGAATGAAATCCTACTATAATGGAAGGAGTTGGATCGTAGAAACAGACATCATGACTTGCGCTGCACCTCTCTACCCGTCTTTGGTCACTGACCTGTGCGCCACCATACTAATGTGTTATGAGAAAACATTCAGATAATGAAGGTGAAATAAACAAGCGGCCTGCATTAGGTGGTGAATGCATTTATCAGTTAGAAGGTAGTTTAATGAACTTGGTGATTTTATTTTTGTAAAATATTCCAGTTTTGAGAGCCCAGGGGGAATCCTTTCGCCTTTTCATTCTGCGCCCAAATTCCACACGGCTTCTTTTCGCATGGAATGCTACCAAAGAAAACCAAAGATAAATTGTGAAGGAATTAATAAGTGCCACTTAGAAGACACCCTATTGGATAGCGAAAAATTTACTACTTCTTTCTAACCGTTGGCGGTAATGGTGGGCATACAAGAGTTCATGACTCTTTCCCGTACAGACAACGAGACAGATGGAGGAAAGTGAGGAAACTGTTTTATTTCAAAAGGAATTGCCGTAACTATTAATAGAGCCCGCCCAGCTAGCCGCACGGTCTATCGCGCTGCTTCCTGAGCGAGAAAGTGTGCTGGACCCCGGCACGAATCCGCGCGGCCAGCCTGTGGATGGTTTTTAAGGTGGTTTTCCATCTGCCTCGGCGAATGCGGACTGGTTCCCCTTATTCCGCCTCAGTTACACTAAGTCGGTGACTGCTGCGCAAACACTGTCTCCACGTACGCGTACACCATAATTACTCTAGCATGCAAAACCTTTGGGGTTACACTCGTCTGGTATGAGATGTTTCCGAAGGGGGCGGGGGGGGGGGGGGGGGTTCACTGGGGGCCGAACCACGAACCACCCAATAACCCTGCGGTATGGGGCGGCGGTGGAGTGGATGGGCTACTGTCGCCTGTTGTGGGGTTGTGAACCACTGAGGGCTACGGCGGGTCGAAGCCTCTCCGTCGTTTCTCGATCCCCTAATGCACAATACACTGTATAGATTTATCCCACTGTGAGACAAGTCGTCCAACGCTTCATGGAAAAATGTCTGCAGTTGTTACGGATCCATTATTGTACTGAGGTGTGCAATTCTTCGTCCGAAGCAAATCGACGGCTATGAATGTATTTCTTCAGGGCTCCAAAAATATGGAAACTGCATGGGGAGAAGACGGGGCTGTATGGAGGATTTGTTAGGGCTTACCAGTAAGACTTGTGCAATGCAGTCGAAGCAGCCTCACCAAAAAGGGGTCGGCCATTATCCTGAAACATAATGATGCTGTCCGTCAATGTCCGAGCTTTTGGAGTTGATGGCGCGCTTCAGTTTTTTCAAAGTGTCCGGACACCCACGAAGGAGATAGCTTCCAGAACCCTCATCCGACCAATACTTGAATAAGCTCAGAAGTCTGCAATCCATGCCAGACAGGATTGGTAGACGAAGTAGACATGATCTAAAAATGAGCACCGTGCTTCATTATATTTTCATTTAGTAAGCGCCAACGTAACACGGAAAAGTCCAGCCAACTCTTGCGGCGGATGCCACAAGAGAGCCGTGAGGCGTTCTGTATCACTATGTGATTGCGTATACGTATATTTTGCCAAACGACCGTGATGACAATATTAGAGAGGTTCGAGCTCACACGGAGGCTTACCAACAATCGTTCTTCGCCCAGACCTACTGCGACTAGAACAGGAAAGGTACACGTTGTACCCTCTGCCACACACCATAAGAGGGCTCGTGGAATATATACGTAGATATGGGTGAGTGGTATCAATCCCTTCTGCCTTATTTTATATCAGTTCTTCCATATTCTGTGAAACACCAAGTCTACTACGGGATCCCTTCGGTCCTCCAAACTGTCAGATACTCCCCCAGTCAATGCGCTTTGTCGAGCCATCCACTCTCTCCTCTGCATTCAACAGTGAAATTTGTTTTTCAGTCTAAATGTTGACACCTTTGGGTTAAAATTCTCCGAAAGTAATTTTTGAGTTTTCTGTATATAGAATCTTTTTCTTCCGACGACCATTTCTTTGTCGATTTCATGTTTCCTTTTCTTTTTCTCCAGCTATTACCTTTAGCTTCAACTGGGCTTACGTGAAAAAATTTGGGCATCACTAACAAATGACCAGCCACAGTTCACAGATTCACTGACATAACGACGTGGATATGAAGTACACAAAATTGCGTAAAACCTTCGATCATACTGTCTGATCAATCCGCCTCTCCTAATTCACATTAATTCGTATTGTGAATATCTGAAACTTCAAACCGTCTCGCACGTCTTTGCTGTTCCCACTAGAAGTAAGTAATCACATTCAAGGTTATGGTGCATTTTCAGTGAAATATTCCATCCAAATGTATATACCATCACTAGCACTAGAATAGTGGCACGTTATGACCTGTAAGACTCTCGAGAGGCAGTAAATAAAGCAGAGTATCTTGGGCGTTGTAAGAACAGGTGTTTAAACAGGCGATCGCTGCACTTAATGGTACTTTTTTTCAACAGTGCCGCTGCTCTGGAAATCAGTATGGAACAAGACGAACTACGACTGAAGCTTTTTAAAGAATTTTCTTTGAATCTGGTGATTATTCCAAGGACAAGTGACCTTCGTTTCATTCACTGTAACTATTCTAAAACAGTTGCCATCCCAAAGCATGAAAAAAAAAGAAACAGAAATAATACTGAAGATTTTAAATCCAGTCACTCTACAAACTAAGCCAAGGATTGATTTTCAACATAAAAAGATCTTTGTGTATATATAGGGTGTCCCACCTATCTTTGAAACCCCATTTATTTCTGAAATCAAACAGAATGTGAAAAATCAATTGCCCAGGGACGCACTTCTATTAGGGGCTCACACAATGGGCAGGAATGCACAATCCATGAATGTAAACAATCATCACTATCAACACGAAGTTACGTGTCTTTTTTTTTAAATGGCACATTTAAAGTCTACGTATTTCAGATATTTCAGAAGGTATGAGGTTTAGAACAATGAAAATAAGTCTTCCATCACTAATTGTACCTCTGGTTTTCATTTCCCTAGAAAAAACATGCATAAGCCATTTCGAAAAAACGTAACTTTAAGTTGAAAGTGATATCTGTTTATATTTTGGATTGTGGAGTCCTTCCCACTGTGTGGGATCATGACACAGATGAACCTCTCGCCAACTACATATTTTACTGGCCAGTGGCATGTTTTCACATTTTTTTACGTTTCGGAAATATATGAGGTGGTAGAGTTACGTAGGGAACTCTGTACAGTATATGAAGCAATTACACTCTTTAGCCACGATAACTGTTAAATTATTACGATGGTTTTACAAAATAATGTATCGAAATGTATAATCAGACACACACATTTGTACATTTCGATACATTATTGTGTGAGTGTGTGCACGTGTGTGTGTGATTGTACATTTCGATACATTATTTGGTAAAACCATCGTAATAATTTTACAGTTATCGTGGCTAAAGAGTGTAATTATTGAGCCACGCTTATAGGAGTATTCATCAGTGAAACTACCAATTTTTGTCATGAGTGAAACTAGTTATCTTCAATTTTTTCTTTCGAATATATGCACCTTTTTTCTGTCAGATGTACCACTGTGAACATGTAAATGACAATTCCTATTGCTGGCTCTAAACAGATTATATTGTAACCTTAATACAGTTTGTATTTATTTAAACCCGATTTATCCTCCTTGTTCACTGTTGTAATGAATATAATTTTATATGTACTTCTCTACTTTTTAAGTGGCCACATGGAAGAGGTTGGGGGCGGATTGTTCGGCCTAAAATTTTGTGTGTTCTTTCGTTATTTATTTTTTATAATAAAGTAGAAGTACTCAGAGACAAACTAGCCAATCGTTTGCACATTCTCTAGTACGTATTTACGTACGAATTTTCTCAGACTGCTTAGTTATGTATCATGGAGCAATGACCTCGTCAATTGTGTCAGTGGTCTGATGTCCAAAGACCTAAAGTTTTATTTTGACCATGAATTGTTTCATAAATGCGTGCTGACTCATACTACAAGGATTTTGGCTAGACAGAGACTACCTTTCATTCATCGTCATTGGAGTTTTCTCTTTCTCGTCACGCTATTCAATTTATGCATAATTTCTTAGTGTTCATACTGTCATCATATCGTGACTTGAGAAAAATATTGTGTCGAAATATTTCAGTCTTCAGAGAGAGTAGGAGGAACACATCAAACAGAATCTCAGCTACAGCCTTCCAATACATACTACAAGAACAAGCTGGATTTCGACCAAACCTAAGCTGCTGCGACCTGGTACTCGTCAGCTACAGTGAAACCGGGTTTCAGTGTAATAAGAAGACGATCGCAGTTTTTGCGAACCTGACATCAGCTAATGACACGGTAAAACGGTAAGGAATGATTCTGAAATTCTTCAAGATTATTCACTGTAAGGCTGTTGCGACATTTCTCGATAGCATACTGTGCAATAATGTTCGAAGTACATTTATACGAGTGTGTGAGCAAACCTTAAATACTAAATAATAATATCCCTCAAGGTTTGTTCTTCCACCCCTACTGTACAGATATTTGCACTGCAGACTTCAGGGAAGCTACTGTCAGAAAATACACACATGCAGATGACATAGCTCTGACTGTCCAGTTCATTGACTTCAAAACTGATGAAACTGTCCTCGCAGAGGATCACAACTTGAACATATATTTTAGCACACGGTGACTTAAACCCCACTTAAACAAAACTGAGGTAACGTAATTCCATAGGGATAAACAAACAGCCAACCGTGCACTTGAAGTGGAATTCAAGGGCTAACAACTAAAATAAGTTCTTGCCCAAAATGTCAGGGCGTCACAACGGATCGGACACTCTTGTATAAATCACATCTGTGTATACTACAGAAAAGATAAAAACAAGGTACAATATCTTGCACAAACTCGATGGGAATCATGAAGAGCAAACGCAACAGTTCTACGAACATCAGCCCTTGCCTTGGTTTACTTAGTTGCAGAATACTGCTGCCCTGTGCGGCTCTACAGCGTACATACTGCTAAAGAACGATACAATGATGACAATGTTTGACAGCACTAAATCGACACACGTGAGATGGCTGCCAGTGTTATCCAACATCCATCGTCGTCTACACGACAGTGCGGAATGAACAGCAGAAAAACCGCAGTAACCATTAACTGCCCTTACATCAGGATCGCAGCCCCCACAGACCAGAGATATTTAAATCCAGGAACGTATCACGGAACGTTGGTGAGGAACTCATCAAATCAAATTTCGACACTGACCTGATCAGGATTAAGGAATGGGCTCAGTCAAATCCCGATCGCTTACGTTTAATCAACAGTCCATGTACAGCTCTATGTAGCTTAAGTTTACCACGAAAGAAATGGGCATGTTTGTACAGAACTGGAACAAATCGTGGAAGAAGCAAATTTTGGCTTCACGAGAGGGGAAAACCTGAAAACCCATTCTGCGACTGTAAGAGTGTGCCATAAACAATTCAGCACGTGGCTATATGCCAAGAATGTCCGAAAAAGAGGTTTCAAGAAGTTATGAAAGATTTACACAGTCCAAACAATTACGTTGTGAACTGCCTGAAAACACTGCGCCTTGTATTTTAGCTTACGATTATGTTACTGATAATGTGATCTTTGAATATTTATATTGTTTTTTTTTTAGATATTTGTATTTCCTTAGTACCATTTGCCATGCGATATTTATATCCTATTCTTGTAGAGTAAAAAGAATTGTCAGTTAAACGTACAGTTGGACACAGCGAACGAGTTGCACGTTTGCCAGATCGATCTACAAAATTGAGGATTGTATACCCGTTCTGGTGTTCTACGTCTACGCCCATCTCTCTATTCGTTTACTCGTTTCCGATTATCCGTGACCCCCATGAACTAGGGCACGCCAGTTTCTTTCGTCGTGCACTTTCCGTCGCACACTTTCCAGACTGGAATCCATTACTGCTGTGATGCCATCGATGCCATCCTTTGCCGCCCTCTGCTCCTTGTGCCTTCATCTTCCCCAACATTCACGTCTTTTGCAGTGAATCATAATGTGCCAAAGTATCTCACATTTTGTTTCAGTATCAGACCTTCCGAGGAGCATTCTGGTTTTATCTGTTGGAATACTGACCTATTCGTACTCTTTGCGGTCAATGGAACTTTAAGGAATTTCCACCAGCGCCAAAATCCAAAGCTGTCTGCTCTATGCCGTTAAGTCTTTCTTATGGTCCAGGTCTCACTTCCGTACATCATGACGGGAGGACCATAAACCTTACCATACGGATCTCCTCTGTTATTGTAATGTGCCTACTTCCTAAAACAGTCAGGGTTGGACGTCGTCTTTCTGCCTATTGACAAGCGTTTTCATTTCGTGGCTGCAGTCACTATCATCAGAAATTTGGCAGCCGAGATAATTAAACATAAAGACTACCTCCATTGTATCTCCTCCTATATGCCAAGAACAGGTTGGTGTAGTTGCCACAATTTTTGTTTTTGTTTTTCTATATTCAGTATTAGACCAGCCTCTGCGCTTTCATCTTACACCTTGTGTAAGAGGATCTTTAACTCTCCTTCACTTTCTGCTATCAGTATGGTATCACCTACTTCTCTAACGTTATTTAAACTTATCCCATATATTCCTAGTCATGTGCTCTGCATACGGTTTGAATAAATACGAAGATTTGCCATGCTCCTTTCTGAATATTGACCGATTTAGTTGCTCCATATATTGTTCTAACCGTGGCTTCTTGGTTAGAGTACAAATTTCATGTAAGGTAAATGACGTGATCTGATACTCTCATGTTTTTGACTAGTTGCCATCATCTATTGTTATAGACACAGTCAAAGGCTTTTGCATAATCAGTAAACCAAAGATACACATTTTTTCTGGAATTCTTTTGGCTTCTCCATAATCTGTCGAACGTTGGCAATTTGACCCCTTCTTCCTTTACGAAAACTAGCTTGTTCTTCAGGTAGCTCTCGGTCTATGTGCTGGTAAAGCGTGTTGTACACAATTTTAAGCGTAACTTTCCTATCACGTGATATAAGCACGATTGTTCGGTGATTTCAACAGTCTTTATAAATTTCCCTCTTCGGAATCGTAATAAAAAATGAACATTGTCTTTTGCTCACTGTTACGTTCTCCATAATTTCTGATATATAGAATGATACATCTTCAACGCATTCTTTTCAATGATTTCGAACAACTCTGCTGAAATTCCATCCTGGCCACTAGCCTTGTTTTGAACAATATTTTATACGGGGATTTTGTCTTCACTCTTTAAAACATCTGGCTATGGTTTTAAAATCACATTAACTTCATAATCATCGGGATGCAGATTTTTCTCATTCTAATCTTTTACGTATCCTGCCCATCTACGCACCTACATACAAACTCAGCACTCCAATGTGAAGCGCACGGTGAAGAGTACTTAAGATTGTACCACTTGGTAAGCTTTTTTGCTCTACCAACTGCTTAACGCCTGTAACCCATTTAACCTTGACTTCGCAAGAGCTGCAGAAGCCATAATTCGAGTGCTGGGGTATATTTCTAGGGCCTTCACCCCACACCGTTTCCTGAAACACTGTGGTTCGGGTTTCGCAGAGTAATTGGCACCCTACTTCAAGCGTCTGTCAACTTAGGTTTTGCAGCATTTCCATGTCGCTCACCTATGAATCAAATAATCTGTGACCATCCGCGTTGCCCTTCTCTGAATATGTTCAATATCTCCTTTCAGTCCTATGTAGTATGTGATCCACACACTTTAGCAATATCCTAAGATAATATGCACAAGTATTATGCGAATAGTCTTCTGCTCAGATCTGCAGTTATAGGTCGCAAATTTTGATTTGAAGATTGAGAATTCAAGTAACATCTATTTTTCAGCTTAGAAAGAGACGCAGAAGGCTCCCCTTATACACTCCTGGAAATGGAAAAAAGAACACATTGACACCGGTGTGTCAGACCCACCATACTTGCTCCGGACACTGCGAGAGGGCTGTACAAGCAATGATCACACGCACGGCACAGCGGACACACCAGGAACCGCGGTGTCGGCCGTCGAATGGCGCTAGCTGCGCAGCATTTGTGCACCGCCGCCGTCAGTGTCAGCCAGTTTGCCGTGGCATACGGAGCCCCATCACAGTCTTTAACACTGGTAGCATGCCGCGACAGCGTGGACGTGAACCGTATGTGCAGTTGACGGACTTTGAGCGAGGGCGTATAGTGGGCATGCGGGAGGCCGGGTGGACGTACCACCGAATTGCTCAACACGTGGGGCGTGAGGTCTCCACAGTACATCGATGTTGTCGCCAGTGGTCGGCGGAAGGTGCACGTGCCCGTCGACCTGGGACCGGACCGCAGCGACGCACAGATGCACGCCAAGACCGTAGGATCCTACGCAGTGCCGTAGGGGACCGCACCGCCACTTCCCAGCAAATTAGGGACACTGTTGCTCCTGGGGTATCGGCGAGGACCATTCGCAACCGTGTCCATGAAGCTGGGCTACGGTCCCGCACACCGTTAGGCCGTCTTCCGGTCACGCCCCAACATCGTGCAGCCCGCCTCCAGTGGTGTCGCGACAGGCGTGAATGGAGGGACGAATGGAGACGTGTCGTCTTCAGCGATGAGAGTCGCTTCTGCCTTGGTGCCAATGATGGTCGTATGCGTGTTTGGCGCCGTGCAGGTGAGCGCCACAATCAGGACTGCATACGACCGAGGCACACAGGGCCAACACCCGGCATCATGGTGTGGGGAGCGATCTCCTACACTGGCCGTACACCACTGGTGATCGTCGAGGGGACACTGAATAGTGCACGGTACATCCAAACCGTCATCGAACCCATCGTTCTACCATTCCTAGACCGGCAAGGGAACTTGCTGTTCCAACAGGACAATGCACGTCCGCATGTATCCCGTGCCACCCAACGTGCTCTAGAAGGTGTAAGTCAACTACCCTGGCCAGCAAGATCTCCGGATCTGTCCCCCATTGAGCATGTTTGGGACTGGATGAAGCGTCGTCTCACGCGGTCTGCACGTCCAGCACGAACGCTGGTCCAACTGAGGCGCCAGGTGGAAATGGCATGGCAAGCCGTTCCACAGTACTACATCCAGCATCTCTACGATCGTCTCCATGGGAGAATAGCAGCCTGCATTGCTGCGAAAGGTGGATATACACTGTACTAGTGCCGACATTGTGCATGCTCTGTTGCATGTGTCTATGTGCCTGTGGTTCTGTCAGTGTGATCATGTGATGTATCTGACCCCAGGAATGTGTCAATAAAGTTTCCCCTTCCTGGGACAATGAATTCACGGTGTTCTTATTTCAATTTCCAGGAGTGTATTTACTACTCGAGTTATGAGTGGCAAATTTATTTCGGTTTAGAACGTCAAAGTTATTTTCAGTTATTGGATTATGGTCCACTATCAGCGGATTGCAATAGTTCCTTATTCGATTTACTGTGATGTATAATGCTATTTACATTCTTTGTTTCTTCTTTTTAAAATTCGCAGATTCTTTGTGAAAATATTTCAAGGAAAAAAATCTCCATCCAACGGCCAGTATTGGCATCTCCACGACTTTAATCCTCGAATATCCACGGTGTGCTGAGCATTACAGAATCACCATTGTCTCCAAACAAGTTGGCAGTTCATTTTGTGGGACTTGACAGTCAGGAAATGGCTGTGTAAGGGCAAGCACAGACTTCAACAGAGCGCCCTTCATTGTGGCACGCCGTTGCTCCTCAGGTCTATAGAATAGCGGCAGTATTGTCTCACCGCTGCTCGCAAGCTTCTCCTAGAATTAGATGAATGTGAAACTTTTGCGCTCCCTATGCTACGCCTATTATCCGCGTCCTTTTTGTGCTATCGACATGATATAGTTATACGTGGTGACTTCAGTATTAATTTTGTCTATGATTGTGGAAGAAAAAGGATATTGGTTCTCCTTAACTCATATGATCTGATCAGATTGTGTTTTTTCCAACTAGGATGCAGGGGAACAATAGCACAGCCACAGAAAATATTTTTATTCGTTCTTTATTAGTAGATGGGCATTCGGTTAGTAAAAGGGTGAATGGCCTTACAGACCATGATGCACAAATTTTAAACACTAAAAGGCTTTTGTACTCAAATAAGTGTTACATATAATTACATACTATGTAATCCAGTGGCAATAGAGAGTATTGTAAACCTCGTTAAGGAACGAGAGTGGCACCATGTTTATAGTGCCGATAACAGCGATGACAAATATAATGCTTTCCTTAGCACATTTCTCATGCACTTTGAGTGTTGCTTTCGATTAGAGCTTTCTAAACAGGGTACTAGAAGTAAAAGGTGGCCTGGGTGGTTGACTGGTGCGATATGGATATCATGTACAAAAAAGCGGGAATTATATCAAAATATTAGAAGTAGTCATAATCAAGCTACAGCAGCCCATTTTAAACACCATTGTAAGGTTATTAGGAAGGCAAAGGGTATGTGGTACCCAAATAGAGTAGCTAATTCACAGGATAAAATTAAAACCATGTGATCACTTATGAAGGAAGTGTCTGGTCAGCAGCACAAGGTCGACGATATGAAGTCAGTTCATATTAAAAATATTTCTGTTATTGATGAGTGAGATATACGTACAATATTTAACAATCATTTTCTGAGCATTGCTGGTGAATTAAATAAAAACTTAGTTTCTACAGGGGAAAATTCCTTTCCGAAATTGATGTCTGGCATACTCCTGTGTGATACTGACAAGGGGGAGAATGAGTCAATAATTAAATTACTGAAGACTAAGGACTCTCATGGATATGATATAGCGCCTAGCAGAATATTAAAGGATTGTGCTGCACACGTTAGCCCTGTACTTGGCCAGATTTGTAATTTTTCTTTTAACAATGGTCAGTTTCCTAAACGATTAAAGAACACAGTAGTGAAGCCGCTTTATAAAAAGGGAGAAAGGGATAATGTAGACAATTTTCGGCCTATTTCTATGCCATCAGTGTTCGCTAAAGTTATTGAAAAGGCTGTGTATATAAGGGTAATTAAGTATTTTATATCCAATAATTTGCTATCAAATGTTCAGTTCGGCTTTAGAAGTGGTTTAACAACTGAAAATGCAATATTTTCCTTTTCTCTGTGAGGTACTGGATGGATTAAACAAAAGGTTTCGAACTCTAGGCATATTTTTTTTTTATTTAACTAAGGCGTTTGATTGTGTTAACCACAAAATATTGCTCCAGGAGTTTGACCTTTATGGAATACAAGCAGTAGCTCACAATTGATTCAGCTCTTACTTTAACAGCAGACAGTAAAAGATTATTTTTCACAGTGTTAAAGATGGCTGTGGAGTCTGAGTGGCGCCAATGATCAGTGTTGGGGCCACTCGTGTTCCTTACTTATATAAGTGATATGCCCTCTAGTATTACAGGTAATTTAAAATTATTTCTGTTTGCTGATGACACGAGCTTGGTAGTAAAGGATGTTGTGTGCAACATTGGCTCTATTTCAAAAAGTGCAGTTCATGACATAAGTTCATGGCTTGTAGAAAGTTTCAAAGAATGGGCACACGATTAGTGAAAGTGAACACTTTAGATTTCTAGGTGTTCATATAGACAGTAAACGGTTCTGGAAAGCCCATGTTCAGGATCTTGATCAGACTTAATGTTGCCATTTTTACTTTTGGAACGGTTTCTCATGTAAGTGATCGTTCTACACGAAAATTAGTCTATTTTGATTATTATTATTCGCTTATGTCATATGGTATTATATTTTGGGATAACTTTTCCCATTCTCAAACGATATTTTTGGCTCAGAAACTGGAGTTCGGGCAATAATTGATGTAAGTTTGCGAACCGCTTGTCGACCCCTGTTCACAAGTCTGGGCATTCTGACATTGGCCTCTCAAAAAAATATATATATATATATATATATATATATATATATATATTCTTTACTGTCGTTTCTTGTTAATAATATCAGCTTATTCCCAAGAATTGGCAACTTTCACTCAATTAATGCTAGGCAGAAATCCAGTCTGCATTTGGATCGCACTTCCTTAACTCTTGTGCAGAGATGTGTGCAGTATACCGCTGCATCCATTTTCAATAAGCTACCACGAGAGTTCAAAAATCTTAGTACTAATCCACGCACTTTCAAATCGAAACTGGAGTGTTTTCTCATGGGTCACTCCTTCTATTCTATCGAGGAGTTTCTTGAAAAATTAAGCTGATTCCTATGTTATATTGTTGATTTCGTTTACTTAAACTTATGGCAGACATTTTTGGACTCATAAAGAGTTTGTTTTATCTGTTATTACTTTTATGTTGTTATTTTATGTATTGACACGTTCCATGATCTTGGAGATTTGCTCCTCAATTTGTTTCTACGGAATTTCACGTGTAAATAAAAAAAGTAAATGATTTCATCACCTTCTCCTTGCTTTGTTGAGACCTTTTTTCAATGTCTCTGTTAAATCAAATTATGTGTGTCATGTGAACAGTCTGATGACGATGTCTTGAGGATGTACTGTAGAGGATTGTGTTTTCCGTAGCGTATGTCTAGCTAGACAGGGGTTGTCCCCTTCTGATTTCTCTGATTGCAGGAGTGTATATGGAGTTGACGTTTACCACGTCTATCCATAATTGCGACCAGTACAACATTCATTGCACTGGCGAGAAATCTCGTAAATTCTTTTCTGGCTGCGTTCAGAATCTCCTTAGCAGAACATAAAAGGATACACGCGGTTCTGAAAGACGGAAAACTACATTTAATTGTCTGTATTTCAAACTTCTTCACTCACCAATCTCGAATGAAGTGTTGTACGCAAGTTTAAATGGAAGTGTACTCTGAAAGTTTGTTTGTGTACCCATTTCAAAGAAAGATGGAATGTAGATATTGAACTCTTCTTATGTTCCGGAACAGAAATGACACTTGCTCTGAGGTCTTCGCTATCCCACAGTAGCACGTTCTAGCGCAGGACTCGAGACTTCTAGCGAAGCTTTTCTGGTCGTTTACGTTTTAATCTGCTGTAAATGGGCTTGGTACAGATTGTAAATCAATTACTAAGATATGAAATATTTTTTTTATAAATCGCCTATGCAAGCAGCTCATTCTACATCACGAAGAAAAGAGACATTATCTATTTAATGTGATCAGTTTAGGGCCTTCAGGTTCACTCTTACATCAGGCCACGCCTGTAACACACAACACTTCCTTATTTCTCTTATTTCTTACATAACGTTAATAACAGATACAAGTAGTAACAACGTTAGAAATGGAAGTGAAAAGATGGTTTCAAACAAGATTCGGGTATATCTAAATTCTATTTGGAATATCAGCACTAACCAAGGATTGATAACAGTAATAACAGCATTGTGAATGATAAGACAACAAAACTCAACAGTTGAAGTCCACCTACAAAAGGGGTAACACAAAACTCACATTCGACCAATACGTGAATATTGATAGTGGAGATAGCGAAGATCCATAGAGCAGCGCGTTTCGTTACAGGTTCATTTAGTAAGCGCGAAAGCGCCACGGAGATTCTCAGTCATATACAGTGCCAAACTTTACGAGCGAGGCGTTTTGCTCCATAGCATGGTTTACTGTTAAGGTTTCGAGAGCGTACCTTCGTAAGAGAGTCTGCTAGCACATTGCATTGATTGAATGTGCCGTTGACCGTTGATTGGTCCTTGGTGAAATTTTTTATGAACTGAGAATGAAAAAACACACGCCACTAGTGCAATATTCTACTGGATTTTAAAACTGGTTTGGCCTTCTAAGGACCGTATGAAATAACTGACGTATCCTTTGTTTTCTTTTTTTCCAAGTTATTTTCCCTTCCTTTCCTATGTTTTCTCTTCTTTCTTACGATCATATTTCTTCTGCCTGTTTCATAGTTTTCTCCTGGAAATCTTTTACTTTTGCTCTTAACCTTTCTGTATCTCCTATTTCTCCCTCCATTATTTCCATTTCCCTTATGTCCGCTTTAACTTCTTTTATCCGTGTCATATATGTTTTGAGGTTTCTGTCAAAGATGTTAAAATTTTTGTTAACCTGATTTCATCTAGCTCTATTTTTTTCATGAACTTCTTTATTGCGTCTTCATAAAAGAGCTTCTCGGAAAAACAGCAATAGTCCAAAATTTCGTAAATAGAGTTAGTGCCGCCATCTTGCATTGTGTATATGAATGCATCTGATGATATTATTGTGTCTGCTAAACGGGCATTAGTACCACAGAAAACGAGAGTTGGCTGATTGGTTGGTTGGTTTTTGCGGAAGGGGATCAAATAGTTAGGTCATCGGTCCTATTGGATTCGGGAAGGCAGTCGGCCGTGCCCTTTCAAAAGAGCCATCCCGCCATGTGCCTGAAGGGATTTGTGGAAATCATGGAAAATCTAAAACAGTGTGGCCGGACGCGGGTTTAAATAGTCGTCCTCCCGAATGCTAGTCCAGCATGCTAACCACTGCACCACCTCGCTCGGTGAAAGCAAGGGTTATAATATAAACGGTTCTGGAAAAACAGCATATGTCCAACGTGATTCCGGGAAAAACAGCACTAGTTATGGATAGCTACAGCTTCGGCATGAAGGAGCTGCAAATGGCGCTGCAGTACAGTGGCAGGCGTTGAAACTAATCTTGTCAACAGAGACGTTGCGTTTTCCGTAAAGACGTGCTGCCCTTCGAGGTTACTTTGCTTGTGAGAGGGCGTGTGATCATGAACGCAGTCGGAGAGCCTGAAGATTAAGACTGCCCTCTAAGCAAGAAGAGGAAAATATGTACTATAGTTGAATTCTTTTATCTTGGCGGCTCGCGCATGCCCGCCCAGACGCGGGAGATTGCTGCGTTGCCAGTTGCACACGACGCACGCGCCAATAGAAGCAGCACCATAGTATAGCATACTTCGCAAGCTTACGTTTAGGGGGGAGCGCGCAGTTCATGAAGTAAAGCCACCACGGCCGCATTAACCCTTTCGCTGCTACAAAGACGTGCTCCCTGCATTCCGCGCTGTGCGCGATTTTGTCACTGCACTGCTCGCCTGTGTAGACACATCGTGTTCCGACTGCTTTGACACTCTTATCATTCGATTCCACAAAAATTATTTGGCCCAAAAATTAGATTTTTACACATCTTCTTGACTGATACCTTCCCACCATAAATGACTTAATTTTGTTTCGATGTTCAACGCAGTTATTATGCAGCATTATATATAGTAAACCATTGCACGAAATTTTGAAGAGTTTGCAGAGGTAAAAGTCCATAGAGTATACTTATGGTCGATTTTAGTTGCCACAATGTTGAGAATGAAATATGGACAAAATATCTAAACTTCATATAAAATTTACTGTATAACAATCTCGCATTTAAGTACCACATAGGTGTCGTATGTAATATTGAGAAATATTCCGTCTTTCGCGAATGTAACAAGAGTTTTATTTACACTGAGCACGTTTGGCTTTATTTTAAAGCACTTCAATCAATCAAAAGGAAGTAGACAAAACACATTAAACAAAACTGTGGGCTTACAAAACATTAGGACTTGAATATACCGTCTATCAGTGAAGTGCTCTGAGCTATGTCAAATATAATTTTTGTGTGTGGCACACACAAACATCATTTATTTGCTAAAACACTGATCAGCCAACACAAACGTTGAATATTGTGTTACCGCAGCACAAAACTACGAAAGGTGACTTGGCAATGGAGGAGACAAAATACTGTCCACTGAAGATGCTTCAAAAGAGGAAAACGCGTCTGGTCTAAATAAGTCGCTTGTTACAGTTGCAGAAGAGGAATATATTTCAGTACCATTGGTAAAACTGCGACTGTGGAACAAAAACAAGAAAGAGAACATGAGTACCATTGTGTATGTGCCATACCTTTCATTGATTGAAGTGCTTCAAAATAAAGCCAAACGCGTCCGGTGTAAATAAAACTTTTATTACAGTCGCGAAAGACGGAATATTTCTCAATATTACATACGACACCTATGTGGTACTTAAATTAAATGAGATATTGTTATACAGTAAATTTTATATGAAATTTAGGTATCTTGTCCACATTTCATTCTCAACTAAAATCGACCATACGGAAAGTATACGCTGTGGACTTCTACCTCTGCAAACTCTTCAAAATTTCGTGCAATGGTTTACTACATTTAATGCTGCATAATAACTGCGTTGAACATCGAAACAAAATTAAGTCATTTATGGGGGGAAGGTATCAATCGAGAAGACGTGTAAAAATCAAATTTTTGGGCCAAATAGTTTTTGTGAAATCGAATGATAAGCGTGTCAAAGCAGTGGGAACACCACGTGTCTGCACAGGCGAGCAGTGCAGTGATGACAAAATCGGCCACAGCACGGAATGCAGGGAGCACGTGTCTGCAGCAGCGAAAGGGTTAATGAAGAGACAAAGCACTAGAAATGTCAAAAAATTGCATTCAAACAAATATAATTCGTGAAGTAAGGAACATCGATATTGTTTTTAAATAATGAAAATGTTAAGCACCACTCAAGGTTTTGCTAAACCCTTCACATAGAATCCAAACACCTTAACCATTACGCTATCGCAGCTCGTCTGCATACTGCATGCCATGAGGACTCTTAACATGTCACGCAAAATACTGACAAACACTGTTGGTATAACTATGAATTACTCACCCTTCGTCGAAGTACAATAGGAAATGAAGAATTACCGCTGTTCTTTATTGCGAAAAAGCAGTATAAAAGAAAGTCTGCTATCAAGACATTGCTTTTGTTCTATTACTTTATTTATGATTGAACGTTTCTAAAACTGAAGACACTCGTCCATGCTCTGCACTGCAGTCGAGATCTGGCAACGTCGTTCTCTGTTCATTGGCTGACTGTGTTTTGTGACGTCAGATGCGCAGAACGAACCTAAACTCGGCCGCCAACATAAATGACGCGCACTTTAGAGACCTGAAACGTCAGAAAAAAGTGGTTGCGATAGAACATAAGAACAATGTGGGCCGTGCTGTACGAAACCTATTGTTTTTGTTTACATACTGACTCATTTGTAAAATGTGTATGGTGTGTTGCGCTCCGCAGCTGTATTAGTGTCACATAACCTAACATTGGATGTGATTTCATTTTTAGGTTTGGGCGCTTTCACTGTTTTCAAAAAAATGGTTCGAATGGCTCTGAGCACTATGGGATTTAACTTCTAAGGTCATCAGTCCCCTAGAACTTAGAAATACTTAAACCCAAGTAACCTAAGGACATCACACACATCCATGCTCGAGGCAGGATTCGAACCTGCGACCGTAGCGGTCGCGCGCTTCCAGACTGTAGCGCCTGGAACCGCTCGGCCACCTCGGCCAGCCCACGGTTTTCAGAAGATAGGACATGAACGAAGGGCGTAGAGCCTTCAAACGTTTAATGCACTAGGAAACAAAAATGATTCTCACTTCTCTGGACTGATTAACGTGCATCACATATTTCGAAGACGATTCTGCGCTGCACAATTTAGTGGCAAAGAGCATTTTGCTGCTTATACATACAGAGTAAGGTTTGGTGGTAAGGAAATGGCAATTTGTCTGAAAGCATTTATGAGCATTAATGGCATAATTCATGCACGCATGTGCAGAACTCAAATGTCTTTGTTATTTCATGGCACGTCCCCCAAAGATATGCGTGGCAAGCATTTCATCAAGCCTAAGGCATACTCATCAGTAGTGATAGATCTTATCACGTTCCACATCAAATCATTTCCTGTCCGTCAGTCCCATTATTTGCTCCGACACAGTCCCAATGTGAAATATCTACCGGAAGATATGTCAGTGAAAAGGTTGCACAGAATGTTTCTGGCACAGTATTAAATGAATGTCAATTACAAACTGTATTGAAACGTCTCCTCCAACCATAACATTAAGTTCGGCTTTTCACTGTCGGAAGCATGCACGTTTTGTGAGTCGCTGCAACAGACGCTGAACAATCCAGAGCTCACCCTCGAAGACAAAACGAGGTTGAGAACAGAGAAGGAGCTTCAGTTGCGCAAAGCAGAAGCATTCAGACAACAAACGACAGTTTTCAAGGCAAAAGCCCAAACTAACGAGGTGACATGCATTGGCATTGATTATATGTAAAACCTTCCGCTGCCACACTTTAAATCCAAAGCTGTCTTTTGTTCTAGGCAGCTCTGATATTATGCTTTTGGTGTACACTCCATAGCTGATGACCAAGTTGCTATGTTTACTTACCACGAATCCGACAGGAAAAAGAAAGCCAGTGATGTTACATCAATGGTATGTACCTACCTAAAACATCTGAATTACGGTTCTGAACATTTAGTTCTAATAAGTGATGGTGCATCTGCACAGGAAAAAACCCACGTAATGGTGTATTTCTTGCATTTTCTAGGGCATGCCTTGAAAATGTTTCGTACCCTAACGTACTTATTACCAATGCGGGGACACAGCTACCTCCCAAATGATCAAGATTTTGACCTCATAGAAAAACAGAATAGAAAACTAAATGCAGCAAAATTTCCTAATGATTGTATGGAAGTAATATTAAGATCACGACAAAATCCATCATCATTTAATGTACAAGAAATGCAATATAGTGATTTCATTGATTTGAGATCGACTTTGGTCCCATACTTTCTGGATCGTCACAGATCTCCTACGCAAATTAAAACAGCGAGAATGTTCAAGATAGAGCAGAGACATCCAGCTGTACAACTCAGGGATACATATTCAGGTCCGTGCAGGACTAGCGTCATTTGCAATAGCGTTCCATTTTCATAGGAAATTGGATTA
Source organism: Schistocerca serialis cubense (assembly GCF_023864345.2). Classification (NCBI taxonomy): domain Eukaryota; kingdom Metazoa; phylum Arthropoda; class Insecta; order Orthoptera; family Acrididae; genus Schistocerca; species Schistocerca serialis. The sequence goes on from NC_064639.1 coordinate 541,172,261, forward strand.
AAAACAGTATATAGTGCAAGGTCCAACAGCAACAGCCAAATTGCGGATCTGCAAAACCTGGTGCAATATTTGAGGAAGCAGGACATCATAGCATGTTATAACAAACTTTGCATGGCATCTGAAGGCAACAATGAAGAAGCTGACTTGACTGTGATGACAATAGCACCGGGTGTGATGAATGAGCAACCCACAGCAGCTGTTTTACAAATGTAAACTGCGTGTGTTCCAGATTTATTCCACCGAATTGGTATTAAAGACTCCTTGATTCAGAGTGTGTTGTGTAATCGTGTCACAGACGGTTACACGTAATAAGCACTCTCAATGTAATGTCATTTTTGTATGTTTCTGTTACACTGTTGCTACGATGAATGCATCGTAGCAAAAAAAAAAAATGTGTTTATGATATTTGTATTTTTCAAGCATAAATGACATATTTGTACTCTAGTTTTTGTTCTCAAATGTGAAGTGTAACACTTTATTTATTTACAAGTGCATATTATGTTTCTTGAGAATAGAAGCTTTCGAAATGTGGTGCTACAGAAGAATGCTGAAGATTAGATGGGTACATCACATAACTAATGAGGAAGTATTGAATAGGATTGGGGAGAAGAGAAGTTTATGGCACAACTTGACTAGAAGAAGGGATCGGTTGGTAGGACATGTGCTGAGGCATCAAGGGATCACCAATTTAGTATTGAAGGGCAGCGTGGAGGGTAAAAATCGTAGAGGGAGACCAAGAGATGAATACACTAAGCAGATTCAGAAGGATGTAGGATGCAGTAGGTACTGGGAGATGAAGAAGCTTGCACAGGATAGAGTAGCATGGAGAGCTGCATCAAACCAGTCTCAGGACTGAAGACCACAACAACAACATTATGTTTCTTACAGTGTAAACGTATACCTATGCAATACCAAATTCCATATATATCGCTACATTATGACGGTGTACAGTCCCCCAAACACTTGATGTATGGACGGATACTGTTTTTCCGAGAAGCCCTTCAGTTTCCATTTCTCATTCTCGTAATTTTGTCTCAAGATTTTCCTGATTATTTTCCTTCTTTCCTGTCACACCTGATTGTTTAGTTGTATTTAACGAAGGCATTCTGATGCATAAACGCACCCTGTCTTAAAGACAGTTTTGCATTTATGGAAATAGGTTTCTTGTCACACAGATTTTTGGTTAGTTGAAAAGCCACCTCCACTTTCCTCGACCTTGGTAGCTTAGCTGTGCTATTTCACCTAGACATTTAAATTTTGTAGTCCTCTGTATTCTACCATTTTCGTATATTTCGGTGTCTCCTTCACATCTGTCACGTACTCTGTTTTTTGAAAATATATATGTAGGTATGCTTTTGAAGCTGTCTCTTTTAGGAGATTTACCTTCATTGTTGCTTCTATTACAGATTCAGTAAAGATGGGAAGATCATCTGCAAAAGTCAGACAATCAAAACTCATATTATTCCCTTTTCTCCCAATTGTGATTCTTCTAATTCCTTCTTCTTCTCTTTTTTCTCCATTTCCTGATAAGTTTTTCTAACACACAATCAAACGGCAGTAGCAACAGTCCATCTCCTTGCCTTACGCCAGTTTTGATCTAAAAAGCCACGGATGTTTCGCCTAAAACTTTAATTTTCCATTATGTATTTCTTCGTGTGTCTTTTATGATTGCCACTGGTTTGTTGTCAGTTCCCTACTCTTTTAAGGTGTTGAATAACGATTTCCTGTCAATTGAATTATTTGGTTTTCTGAAGTTTATAAGTGTTATATAAGTGCTTTTAGATCTCAATCTTCTATACTTGATTATGAATTTCACATTTAAAATTTGTTTCACACAGGATCGTCGTTTTCTAAACTCTCCTTGGTACTCCCCTAATTGCTGATCAACTTGGCTTTCCATCCTGTTTTGTAATAGTTTTGAAAGAATTTTGCAAGTCACTGGAAGGAGGGATATTCTTTTACAGTTGTTGGGGTCAATTATGCTCCTTTTTTGTGGACTGGGTGAATTAATGCTGTTTTCCAATCTTCTGGTAAAGCTTCTATTTTCCAGATTTTTGTGTAGATTCCATGTAGCTTCTCGACTTTCCCCGCACTTGCGGCTTTTCACATTTCAGCAGTTGCTGAACTTCCCCAGAGACCTCGTCATTCTTCAGATCTTTAATGATATTCTGAGTTTGCGGGAGTGTATCACGGATTTTGTTCTGGAAACTTTGCTCTAGGTTCCTCACAATTTAACAGCTTATTGAAATAGCATGCTAATATTTCACAGTTTTCTTTGTTGTTTAGGGCTAATTTTCCGTCTTCATTCTTGAAGCGTGAGATAGGTGGTTGGTACGTTTGGAGGCTGAAGTTTTATAGAAGTTTCTAGTTTTGCTCTTTTGGAAGTCTTGTTCAACAAGTTTCTTTCAAACTTCCTTGTGACTGCTCTTATCATTTTTGAGTTTTGAGACCTTTGTTGTTTAAAGCTGCTAAAATCTTCACTTCTTTTTGTGAAATACCATTTCTGTCAGGCTTGTTTTCTAAGTAGTAATGCTGTTGTTCGTGCCACCGTCTGTTCTCTTTGTATCTTTTGTGTGCTGCTATTTTAAGGACTGATTTGACTAATATTGTTTTAATCTGCTTCCAATCTTCGGACTCATATTTAGCCGTTCCTGAAATGCTTGTTTCTTCACTTCCAACGTTTCTGTATCTAACATTTTAAAGAACATAGTTCTTATATAGGAAAACAGCGATCTGTAATTATTATAAATAAACTAGAAGCAATCTTGACCGCTTAAGTTTGTTTATTTTTTTTATCAGAATATTGCTGTATCTGTTTTTATGAATCCTTTTCTTGGAATCCTTGTTTGTGGAATTAATTTAATTTATATTGTGGTTAGGTAGCGATCTGTTTCAATATTCAAACCTTTTCTGAGTTTTACATTCATAATTTCTTTTTGACTGTCAAAAGATGTAGCTACATGATCAATCTGAAATTCTCCTACGTTTGTTTTAGGTGATTTCCAAGTTTTATTTTTCCTCAGCAGTTCCTTAAAGTATGTGGACTTATGGGGTATGTTAGTTCGTTTCCACAGATGATAATCGTTAAAATTTGATTCGAAACTAAGACGAGAAGAATTATTGCAATAAAATACGATGTAAAAGTATTTAGTTTAGATAAAATATGTGACACATTAAATAATGTACTGGTTGACGAATTACAACTGTTTTTCTGAGAACAAAAATAACACAATGTTTTCATTATTACAGTTTACACCAGATGATGGAACTTAAAGCGTACCGAAACTGTAAAGATTGTTGATTCAGCAACTGTTGTGCGGTTTCTTCTTTTTTACAATTTCAGATGCCCCCCAAGAAGGGCCCTTTGAACAAAGCCAACTTTAACAATATGTAATAAATTGATGACATGTTCCAGGGGAAGAGGAGGGGCGGGGAGTGACTGAACAAGGTTATCTTGTCCAGTACCACAAACAGGTAAAATATTACGAATTAGACTAAACAGGCACGTGGAACAATAATAATTATTATGATATTAAAACGCGAACATCAAAAATTGTATTGCGGATTTTTAATATTAATTATACAGGGAAGGAAGGTATTTGGAAATACATGTTTAACAAAAAAAAAAAAAAAACATGTGTGTACGTAACTTTGAAGCGAGGTAAAAGGTAGTAGACATGCATACATGTGAAAAGTTTTCCTCTATCTCTCTCATTGCTGTCAACTTTGACCCCGCGTATCGATCTTGTACTGTGATAGAAATGACACACGAAAGTAACAACGTTTTATGAAATCGCGTTCTCTCTACGTTTATGTCCAATTGTTGCAGAGGGTTCATTTGCAGCAACGCACGCAAACCGGACATCTGCAGTGCCACGACTCCCTAGTCGTTGATGTTGTGAGTGCTGGAAAACAAAACATCGTACTAACGAAGCCTTCACGACCAACACAGCCTGTGCATGACGTCATTTATTGGCGTCGTTTTTCACTTACTTTTGTTTAAGAGTAAGCGGAACTAACTTGTGTTCATTTACCGCCGTTACCACAGACACAATTTTTGCGCAAACAACGTAAGAGCACTAATATTGACAATCATCACGATAATTATGTTGTGTCTTGGAAAATAGATTTAAATGTGTATGTATTCCATATAACTTAGAGTTATAACTGCCATTTCATGAATTTCAGGTGCAGTTTATGTAATGCAAAACATTTCGCATGCGAAGTCACTTTACATGGTTCAACGGCGTTCACTTTGTGTTGTCAAAAGGGAAATGTTAATTTGCCGCCGTTAACACAAAATTTCTCTTTCAACGCACTGCATAAGGGACATGTTTCAAGGTGACAGAATTACAGACAATCAAAGAATTTTTCAATATACTCTTAGTTCCAATGCAGCATTCGTTACGGCCGGTTCAGATGCTAAAATTCCAGGCACAGTTTTACGTGAAGTTTATCACTTTAAGATAAACGACATTTTTTATCATACCTCATGTCCAACGACATCACCATATCACAAGCAATTACATTTCAATGACATTGACGTAATTGGTTGAATTTCGACCACAGGCGATGCTAGTATGGCGTAAAATTGTTACACAGCTAGTGAAACTAAAGTAACCACAATAAAGGAGAGATGAAACACGTGAATTAGAGGGGTAATTTACAAAGTGGTATTTTAACTGCAGATACTGATAATAGTCTTATCCAGACCACTCGTAAAATGGTATGATAGAATACCAATGGTTATCGGCTATCCAAGCATAAATGAATAGAAACAGATGTGACTGGTTTCCCAGATGAATCTGATGACAAGATGAATATACAGAAGTAAATCATTTGTGTTGTGTGAATAGCCGCTACCAATAAAATGCAGCTAGATTAACTCTGTAGTCCTTCGCATAGTAAGAACATTGATTTTAGGTGCCTGCAATATACTATAGTCAACTATGATGAAAATCTACATCTACATGTACATGATTACTCTACAGTTCACAATTATGTGCCTGGAAGAGGGACCATCGAATCACCTTTACGCTACTTTTCTACCGCTCCACTCTCGGACAGCGCGCGTGGAAAACGAACATTTAAACATTCCGGTGCGAGCTCTGATTTCTCTAATTTTATTATGATGACCATTTCTCTCTACGTAGATAGGCGCCAACAAAATATTTTCATACTCTGGGGAGAAAGTTGGTGATTAAATTTTTTTAGGAAGGTCCTGCCGCAGCGAAATACACTTTTGTTTTAATAACTACCGCCCCAATTCGTGCATCATATCTGTGGCACTCTTTCCCTTATTTCGTGATAATACAAAACGAGCTGCCCTCCTTTGAACTTTTTCAATGTCCTCCGCCCATCGTATCCGACGCGTATCCCACACCGCACAGCAGATGAGGACGGACAAGCGTAGTGTACGCAGTCTCTTTAATAGTTCTGTTACATTTTCTAAGTGTTCTGCCAGTAAATTTCTGTCTTTGGTTTGCTTTACCCACAACAATATCTATGTGAGCATTCTAATTTCAATTGTTCTTAATAGTGATCCATAAGTATTTTGTTGACTTTATAGTCTAGATTTGTGTGATTTATCGTGTAACCGAAATTTAGCGCATTCTTTTCAGAGCTCTTGTGAATGCCTTCACACTTTTCACGATTTAGAGTCAATTGCCACTTTTTCCACCATACAGATATTTTGTCTAAATCATTTTGCAGTTTGCTTATGTCATCAGACGACTTGACATGGCGGAAAATGACAGCGCCATCTGCAAACAATCTAAGAGGTTTCTTCAGATTGCAGAGGGCCAATAACAATTCCTTGGGGAACGGCAGATATCACTTCTGTTTTACTCAATACTTACCGTCAATTAGTACGAACTGTAACCTTTCTGACAGGAAATCACAAATGCAGTTAAACAGCTGAGACGATACACCTATAGGCACGAAAGTCGCTTGTAAGGAACGGTGTCGAAAGCCTTCTGGAAATCTAAAAATATGGATTCAATTTGACGTCGCCTGCAGAAAGCACTCTTTACTTAGTGAGAGTTAAGAGCTGGTTGTGATTCACAAAAACGATACGTTCTGAATCCGTGTTGGTTATTTCTCAATAAATCGTTTTCTTCGAATTGATTCATAATGTTCTTCATAGTATATGCTCCCAAATTCTACCGCAAATCGATTTTAGTTATATGGATCTGTAATACAGTGGATTACACCAATCTCCTTCCTTGGCTCTTGGTGTGATTTGTTTAACTTTCCAGTCTTTGGGAACGGATCATTTTACGAGCTAGCAGTTGTATATGACTGCGAAGTATGGAGTTATTGTACCAGCATAGTCTGAAAGGAATCGTGAGTGGTATACGATCTGGATCTAAAGCCTTGATTTCCTTGTTGTTGTTGTGGTCTTCAGTCCAGAGACTGGTTTGATGCAGCTCTCCATGCCACTCTATCCTGTGCAAGCGTCTTCATGTCCCAGTATTTACTGCAACCTACATCCTTCTGAATCTGCTTAGTGTATTCATCTCTTGGTCTGCCTCTACGATTTTTACCCTCCACACTGCCCTCCAATGCTCAATTTGTGATCCCTTGATGCCTCAGAACATGTCCTACCAACCGGTCCCTTCTTCTTGTCAAGTTGTGCCACAAACTCCCCTTCTCCCAAATTCTGTTCAATACCTCCTCATTAGTTATGTGATCTACCCATCTAATCTGCAGGATTCTTCTGTAGCGCCATATTTCGAAAGCTTCTATTCTCTTCTTGTCTAAACTTGCTTACTTGTTTTAAACTACTTCGGTAAATCGAGGATATCTACTTCTATGTTACTCGTGCCGGCAGTTGTTATTGATTCGAATTCTGGAACACTAACTTCATCTGCAAGGTTTGCAGGAGAGCTTCTGTTAAGTTTGGAAGGTAGGAGACGAGGTACTGGCAGAAGTAAAGCTGTGAGGATGGGGACTGAGTCGTGCTTGGGTAGCTCAGATGGTACATCAAATTCTACATCTACATTTATACTCCGCAAGCCATGCAGCGGTGTGTGGCGGAGGGCACTTTACGTGCCCTGTCATTACCTCCTTTTCCTGTTCCAGTCGCGTATGCCGGAAAGTCTCCTCGCGCTCTAGTCTCTCTAATTTTACAATCGTGATCTTCTCGGGAGGTATAAGTAGGGGGAAGCAATATATTCGATACCTCATCCAGAAACACACCCTCTCGAACCCTGGACAGCAAGCTACACCGCGATGCAGAGCACCTCTCTTGCAGAGTCTGCCACTTGAGTTTGCTAAACATCTCCGTAACGCTATCACGCTTACCAAATAACTCTGTGACGAAACGCGCCACCCTTCTTTGGATCTTCTCCATCTCCTCTGTCAACCCGACCTGGTACGGATCCCACACTGATGAGCAATACTCAAGTATGGGTCGAATGAATGTTTTGTAAGCCACCTCCTTTGTTGATGGACTGTATTTTCTAAGGACTCTCCAAATGAATCTCCACCTGGCACCCGCCTTACCAATAGTTAATTTTATATGGTCATTCCACTTTAAATCGTTCCATACGCATACTCCCAGATATTTTAAGAAGTAACTGCTACAAGTGTTTGTTCCGCTATCATTTAATCATACAATAAAAGATTCTTCTTTCTATGCATTCGTAATAGATTACATTTTTCTATGTTAAGGGTAGTTGCCCGCGAAAGGCAAAGGTCCCGAGTTCGAGTCTCGGTCCGGCACACAGTTTTGACCTGCCAGGAAGTTTAATATCAGCGCACACTCCGCTGCAGAGTGAAAATCTCATTCTGGAAACTTCATTTTTGAAGGTATTTCGGAAAATCGTGTTTAGTAACTCTGCATTAGTGGCACTGTCATCAATAACATTACCATTGTCATCGCGCAGTGAAGATGCTGGTTGCGTCTAGCCACTAGGGTACTTTACATACGACCAGAATCTCTTTGGGTTTTCTGCCAGATTTCGAGACAGAGTGTCATTGTGGTAACTGTTAAAGGAAAAATTTTAAAAATTTGAAAAAAGTAACTTTAATATACGGTTTATTCTCAACACCAGGAAGGCGTGAGGAGCCGTCATACGGTAACTGTAGAGGATAAGGGTGCACTTATCCTGCGAAACGTATATTGCGGGCAGCAGCTGATGCGGCAGAGTGACACCCCGTTGCCAGTACTGCTGATAGTTGCAGCTCATAGTGCCGGAGATAGCGAAGCCGTCCCCGTAGCCGGCGCCCCCAGTATTCATGAGACGGCGAGGCGCTCCCTTAGCGCCGGCCGCGGCATAATGCGCGCCTGTGACGTAGGCCACCCTCGCGACAGCGGGGCCGCGCGCGCACAATACCTCCGCCGGCGGCTAACTTTCTGAAGGGCGGCGGGAGGGTGAGGATGGGGGATAAACACACAAAGATGATTGATAATGGACTTCATTTGCCGGAGAGCGCCCGGGCCGGCGCCCGCCGCCACCGGCCGCCACAAAACAGGGCAATATATATTGTCGAGGCCCGAGTTATGACGCCCACAAAACGCCGCTATTTCCTCTGTCTCTTCTGTCTGCACGCGCGCCTATATATATATTTTTTTCCCTCGTTCTGTCGTTCTCTCCCCTTCCTCTCGCGACGGACGGAGGACGGCCATTTGTCCGGACAAACAGGGGAGAGAGTTTGGATGGTCCGCATTAGCCGAGGCTAAGTGGAGACTCTGGCGGCATCGGTCATGCGTGAAGGCAGTTTGCGGGATACTCGCGAGCCGCTCTGCTAGTTGCCACACAGGGCACAGGCCGGGGGTCTGGCGGGCGGCACGTCTGCGCGGTTAGCATCGGCTGCACGCAGCGGAAAGAGCGCTGCAGCAAAACCGGCAGGTTCCAATTGGCAGAAAACGGACACTGTGAAAATGCTAGGTGTTGCACCTGTGCGTTGCAAGGTGCTCATTAAATATCCCTGGACCGTAGCAGTAGCAAGAGCCACCTACAAATGTACAGTCTACAGCAGAGATACGATGCGTGTTTTTTTAAGTAAGTACCGTTTTGAAATTAAAAGAAGACGTGCTAAGATAACTCAATAATTTTACTTTTACATGAAAGCTTGTACTTTAATCTCCTTTTCTACATAATTTCCGTCAATATTGAGGTACTTGTCATAACGTTGTACCACTTTTTGAATACTCTCCTCATAGAATTCTGCCGCCTGCCTGTTAACCACTGCATCACCACTCTTTTGACTTCGTCTTCGTCTGGAAGACACTGACTGCCCAGGTGTTTCTTCAAGTGCAGGAACAGATGGTAGTCACTGGGCGCAAAATTGGGGCTGTACGGAGGATGATCTAGAGTTTCCCATCGAAAAGATGTGATGAGATCTTTGGTCTGATTCGCCATATGCGGACGGGCATTGTCTTGCAGCAAAACGATGCCCTTGCTCAACTTGCCACGTCTTTTTTTCTGAACAGGGGTGGCCTACGTCACACCAGAATCAAAGCAGCAGTCCATGGAATGGCGGAATTCAGATTCACCCAGAAAAGTAAAGTTTAAGCAAACAATTTCTGCCTGGAAAATCAAAAATGGTTCAAATGGCTCTGAGCACTATGGGACTTAACTTCTGAGGTCATCAGTCCCCTAGAACTTAGAACTACTTAAACCTAACTTACCTAAGGACATCACACACACCCATGCCCGAGGCAAGATTCGAACCTGCGTCCGTAGAGGTCAAAATATATGTAAACGACCTAGTAGATAGTGTCGGAAGTTCCATGCGGCTTTTCACGGATGATGCTGTAGTATACAGAGAAGTTGCAGCATTAGAAAATTGTAGCGAAATGCTGGGAGATCTGCAGCGGATAGGTACTTGTTGCAGGGAGTGGCAACTGACCCTTAACATAGACAAATGTAATGTATTGTGAGTACATAGAAAGAAGGATCCTTTATTGTATGATTATATGATAGCGGAACAAACACTGGTAGCAGTTACTTCTGTAAAATACCTGGGAGTATGCGTGCGGAACGATTTGAAGTGGAATGATCATATAAAATTAACTGTTGGTAAGGCGGGTACCAGGTTGAGATTCATTGGGAGAGTCCTTAGAAAATGTAGTCCATCAACAAAGGAGGTGGCTTACAAAACACTCGTTCGACCTATACTTGAGTATTGCTCATCAGTGTGGGATCCGTACCAGATCGGGTTGACGGAGGAGACAGAGAAGATCCAAAGAAGAGCGTCGCGTTTCGTCAGAGGGTTATTTGGTAGCCGTGATGGCGTTACGGAGATGTTTAGCAAACTCAAGTGGCAGACTCTGCAAGAGAGACGCTCTGCATCGCGGTGTAACTTGCTCAGCAGATCAGGTTTCTAGTGGGTGCGTTTCTGGATGAGGTATCGAATATATTGCTTCCCCCTACTTATACCTCCCGAGGAGATCACGAATGTAAAATTAGAGAGATTCGAGAGCGCACGGAGGCTTTCCGGCATTCGTTCTTCCGATGAACCATACGTGTCTGGAACAGGAAAGGGAGGTAATGACAGGGCACGTAAAGTGCCCTCCGCCACACACCATTGGGTGGTTTGCGGAGTATAAATGTAGATGTAGATGTAGATGTAGACAACCTCCACGGCAATGAGTCCTGTACAAGTCTTTTTATCTCTTCGAATCAACTGAAATCCTCATTCACTATATCCCTCTACCATTACTACCCTTCTCCACCCCTCCCTCCTCTCATCACTCTGTTACCAGATTAACGATTTCTTTATTCATGATGTCTCTTACTACAAATCACTAATTATAGTGGCCGACCTAGTGCTATAGTGTCAAGCGCGTGCCTGGAATCTGACAGGTCATGGGATCAAAGCCCGATCGGGTCAAGGAAATATTGATTCCAGGGCTATCGGCTTGCAGAAGTTAAAATTCCGTTCACCTGTAGGCCAGTGGACGAGATCAAATCAGCATTAGCACAAGTAGTAAATCACTTACGCGTTTCAGCTCTAGTGTCAAATAGTACTATGCTCCTAGAAAGCGATCGTAGGAAATGATGTGTCCCATGCAAGTCAGCCAAGTCCTGTAGAATTTGTTAGGGAACTGAAGGAATGTAGAATCAGGAGCCGTTGAGCGTGATGAGACTTGGACGCTGCGACACCGCGGCGTGTTGCAACTCGTAAGGGCCACCGAGATAAGCCTGTTGGCGCGCGTGCTGCTAATGAATGCCGAAGACGACGGCATTGTGTCGCAGCGCTGCCTAACGACCCACGACGCTGCCACCGCTCGACACCCGTGTTGCCTGCCACGGCCCCGACGGAGGTCCTGAAGGCACGGCGGAGAGCGCTACTGTATTCTAGACGCTACAACTGCGATGAATGAAGAGTGACCAAGAGATCTTTCTGTAGGCCCACAAATACACAATCGGAGCAGGTTCACTGTACATAAGGATAAAGGAGTTGGAATCTAATGGATTTCATAATAATGATGTCGACGGATGCTGTTACTGCCTTGTTCGTCTCATGGTGGGACGGCTTGTAAAGCGCTCCGTGTATGTTGGCCATTCTTTAGTCGGCTGGCACCAGTTTTAATTCCGGGCCTGCGTCTTTTAAACATGACGATTTATCACTAATGAGAGTCTGATTTTTGTAGAGAAATTAACTGTTACCTTGGTGCTAGTAGTTAAGACATCACGATACGTCTCCTACAGGAGTGATTCTTCCTGATTTATAACTTGCCGCAAAAAGTTAAGGTCAGTAACCTTACAAATAAACAAAGGATAAACAGGAAAATTCGTTAGTATATTCATGAAGACATTTAGTTAAATAACAATAAAGGTAGTCTGGTGCGTGATTGCTAAAAGGAACACATTGAAATTCGATGTAACTTGGATTGAAATAGCGGAACGTGTCGCTGTAACGCTTCTGGCTCGATTTGGATGGTATCTCACATCATTCTGCACAATTGTATCTGATAATTATTAGCGTGACACGCGAAAGGATCAAAGGAAGTTTACTTGGCCACAAGGATGCGTTAGACCAAGATACCTCCTACTGGCTTAGAGTTACATGTCACTTCTAAAAATTGAATACAAGTTTGGTTGGGGCTCTGAGGTCCAGCACGTAAAAAGGAGCTCTATGTTTCGTCGCCATCCTGCGGAAGGATTACCACTACGTGTTCGCCGTATCAGTGGTCTGACAGGACGGCACCCTGTTTGTTAAATTGCCTGATCTGTGGCGCACCACGTCCCGAAACGTCCGTCAGTAATCGGACTACCGCCTTTCTGATGAAGTAACCGTTGTAAAGCTCGGTAACCGAAAGAATAGTAGCTAAATTTATTCAACTCTTTAATAAATGACAACGGATTTCCGTCTGAAATTCCATACCCAGATACCAGTGATCTCAAGAGCAGCTCTGCCTTGTCTGTAAACAGGTGACAACGTAAATAAATTCAGAGATTAAAATTTAGGTCTTATGAAATAATTATTTACTAAAAATTCTAAACACTACGTCATGTTTCAATACATCTATACATTACAGTCTCGAATCACAAGGTATTTAAAATACCACAGTCCTTAGTCTCAGTATAACTTGTAATGTTGTAGGCTACCAACAAGACACAAAGACACGAGTCCGTTCCAGCGCAAATAACGTTGCTAAATCCACGGGGGAAATATGCTGAACGCACCGCTCAGTTCTCTACTGTCAGGCTACACCGTCTGGGAAGTATATCTGTACACGAACACCGATATTGATGAATGGTTTTAGGCTTCCCTGCCGTATGATGCCTTTGGAACGGTTTTGGGTACCCGGCCTGGTGACGTCGCACAAATGGAGTATGCTCTTGTTGGACGACACGAGTGACAGAATCCCCAAAACCATCTAAAAATCCTGAGATTCACCGCGTTGGTGAACTCTAGCTTCGTAATTAAAGGTCTGTGACAGTGCAAGTCCCCAGAGACCAGAACTTGACTGCCGCTAGCGTAACAACGAATAACAAGTAGTAGTAGGAACGTAACTTGAAAACGTCAAGAAATTTTACTGTAGTTGGCAGTAGTTATGAAAAACCTCAAAAAAAGGCGACGAAGTGTCCATACAATCTGAAGAGTGTTAAAAAATTGCCATAAATGTCCTCAATCAGAGGAAATATGTCACTTTCGACAAACAGATATGCAGTGGTGTGGCCGAATCCTTGGTTGACGATTCGCGTGGTGTTGGCCTCCCCAGTACAACTTCATTCCCCAGAACAGTTGTTGGGGACTGGCGTTGTCGTCCATTAAGAGGAAATTATGACCAGTTGCACCGTTGAAAAGTCGCAGTAGGTCATCTCTGTGCCTCTGGGAGTCAGCAGGACTCATTCTATTACAAGTCAACATCTGAAACTCAGTGTGTCCATTCAACATGTCTCCTACCAGCACCACATCGAAGCTGCTACTTCCCTGGCGGGAGGTCTGGTACGGAGTGCGCTCTGCCTCGTGATGCAGATGGAGTAGCTACTTGAATGAGCAGTAACCGCTCCACGTTTTGGACGGGCGGCGAAACGGCCGAAAGAGCGGTGTACTGATCACATGCCCCTCCATTCGCTGAAACGCAGTGAATGACTTGGAGGACGGTCGATATCCCTTGGGCCTTCAAGGCCTGGATGAGGAGCTCGTTTTAGTCTCGCTCACAGTACAATCCAGTAGTGACTTGACTAATAACAATCTTCAGATCTATTAAAAAGGAGCAGAAAACTTTGGTTTCAGTTTGGAAACTGTGCGCAAAGACCCTCAGAACCTTGGTAAAACATGTAACCTACTACGAAATATTAAAACTATAAATGCAAATAAAGATACACTCCTGGAAATTGAAATAAGAACACCGTGAATTCATTGTCCCAGGAAGGGGAAACTTTATTGACACATTCCTGGGGTCAGATACATCACATGATCACACTGACAGACCCACAGGCACATAGACACAGGCAACAGAGCATGCACAATGTCGGCACTAGTACAGTGTATATCCACCTTTCGCAGCAATGCAGGCTGCTATTCTCCCATGGAGACGATCGTAGAGATGCTGGATGTAGTCCTGTGGAACGGCTTGCCATGCCATTTCCACCTGGCGCCTCAGTTGGACCAGCGTTCGTGCTGGACGTGCAGACCGCGTGAGACGACGCTTCATCCAGTCCCAAACATGCTCAATGGGGGACTGATCCGGAGATCTTGCTGGCCAGGGTAGTTGACTTACACCTTCTAGAGCACGTTGGGTGGCACGGGATACATGCGGACGTGCATTGTCCTGTTGGAACAGCAAGTTCCCTTGCCGGTCTAGGAATGGTAGAACGATGGGTTCGGTGACGGTTTTGATGTACCGTGCACTATTCAGTGTCCCCTCGACGATCACCAGTGGTGTACGGCCAGTGTAGGAGATCGCTCCCCACACCATGATGCCGGGTATTGGCCCTGTGTGCCTCGGTCGTATGCAGTCCTGATTGTGGCGCTCACCTGCACGGCGCCAAACACGCATACGACCATCATTGGCACCAAGGCAGAAGCGACTCTCATCGCTGAAGACGACACGTCTCCATTCGTCCCTCCATTCACGCCTGTCGCGACACCACTGGAGGCGGGCTGCACGATGTTGGGGCGTGAGCGGAAGACGGCCTAACGGTGTGCGGGACCGTAGCCCAGCTTCATGGAGACGGTTGCGAATGGTCCTCGCCGATACCCCAGGAGCAACCATGTCCCTAATTTGCTGGGAAGTGGCGGTGCGGTCCCCTACGGCACTGCGTAGGATCCTACGGTCTTGGCGTGCATCCGTGCGTCGCTGCGGTCCGGTCCCAGGTCGACGGGCACGTGCACCTTCCGCCGACCACTGGCGACAACATCGATGTACTGTGGAGACCTCACGCCCCACGTGTTGAGCAATTCGGCGGTACGTCCACCCGGCCTCCCGCATGCCCACTATACGCCCTCGCTCAAAGTCCGTCAACTGCACATACGGTTCACGTCCACGCTGTCGCGGCATGCTACCAGTGTTAAAGACTGCGATGGAGCTCCGTATGCCACGGCAAACTGGCTGACACTGACGGCGGCGGTGCACAAATGCTGCGCAGCTAGCGCCATTCGACGGCCAACACCGCGGTTCCTGGTGTGTCCGCTGTGCCATGCGTGTGATCATTGCTTGTACAGCCCTCTCGCAGTGTCCGGAGCAAGTATGGTGGGTCTGACACACCGGTATCAATGTGTTCTTTTTTCCATTTCCAGGAGTGTATTAAACACAAATATTAAAAACGCCGGTTTACTGAGGGAACTGTAGGAAATGTAGCTGACATGTAAATGAGACCACACTTGTGCAAATCGTTCTTCAATATTGCTCGTATGTTTGGGATGCCGACGAGGTCGGATTAAAGGATAACATTGTAGCTAATTAGTGGCGTGCTGCTACATTTGTTACCGGTACGTTCGGTCAACTCTTGGTTATTACGGAAATGCTTCATGGAGGGATAGTGAGGTTCCTTTGAAGAAATACTATAGAGAAAAATAAAAAATATTTGGAATATACTGCATAACGATCTTACTTCCAGCTACACATATATTGCGTAAGGAAGACGAAGAAAAGAGACCTTAGGGCCCGTACTCTAACATATAGACAATTGCTTCTTCCTCAAAGCGTTTTCGAGTAGAGCGTCTGCTCAGTATTCGAACAGCTGTTAGTGAATGTTAATATGGGGTTTACCACTTTTCGCCTGCATGACTACTTGGTTCTGCTAGAGACACTTTCAATGAAGTGTCTCACAGATTTGGAAATTAGATACTAATTCTTCCACAAGAGCGGAATCCATTGAAGGTAGTGATGTTGGGCACCGAAGTCTCTGAGATGGAGTCAGCGTTGTAATCCATCCCAAAGGCGTTAATTGACGCCTGCCGGAACTCTTGTAGATCATGCAAATAAAGATATTAAACACAAATATTAAAAACGCCGGTTTACTGAGGGTACTGTAGGAAATGTAGCTGACATGTAAATGTGACCACACTTGTGCAAATCGGTCTTCAGTTTTGCTCGTATGTTTGGGATGCCGACGAGGTCGGATTAAAGGAAAACATTGTAGCTAATTAGTGGCGTGCTGCTACATTTGTTACCGGTACGTTCGGTTGAAAGGTCTCTGTTGGATTCCTTTCATGTTTAATTTCTTAAATCTCTTGTCATTTATGGAGTAAATTCCTCTCCTAAATTTACTGTGGCGTTTCTGACTATCTGGGAGGAGACTGAGTAGTGGAACGTGTTACTTTTACACATAAACAAGAACGATCTGTCACACTACTACACTTTAAAACACAGTTTATATGTAATTCATGTCACACAGTCTCATACGGAACCTACATCCGCTTTCTTTTATATACTGTATATGATAAGATACTGTCATTCCCCTTCCCTTCTGTGTGAGAGTATGAATGAGCAAATGTATTTGTAGTTGCATGCTTGAGGGTAGCAGACAAGCCTGTCTGCTAGAGAACAGTAGGACCATCGTCGGAACAGGTAGCTACGCTTCCTAAAAGCAAAGAGGTTTCTATCCTTAGTATGGTTCTGTCCGTCCGTTGTCATGTTGGTATAGGAAGCTGCCCCTCTGGCCACTTCCGTTTGTCTTTGTGAGCCACCCTCAGGAAGCACGCTCGGCAGTAGGCAGTTGCTGTGGGACCGTGGCGAGCGTCTGAAGTGGTAAGATCTCCGGCTAAGCGCGTGTCTGCTAAGTCCATAGGAAAATGGATTTGTTAAGTTCAGCCTAACTGAAAATTTAATCATCTTTATTTCGGGTTTAACTCTAAAATATCTAAGGTTATCTTAAATTGCAGCGTAGTGTAATTCTCGTGTGAAGTTCATAGTATTTTTCGGTTGTTGCTTTGTTACTACTTTGTGAGTAAAGTGGAACCACGTGTTGATCAGTAACTCTAACTAAGATCAATCTTAAATGCGAATGCTTGTGTGATTATAACGTCTCGTCTTGACAATATTTTCAATATAGCAACTTTTCTTTATGTTCAACCCACGTGGGGTGTACTTTGCGAGACCAGTACCACGTGCTTATATAACTGTTTGACCCGTCAGGTTAACAGTAAGACGTTAATAACCAGTTCGAGGTTTTTCTTTTGTAATTTGCTTTTCGATCTAATTTATTTTAATTATCAAAATTGTTGTGGAGTTATACGCTTTGTGTAAACCAAGTTGACCACGTGAAGCATGTGGTGTAATCATCAAAGTAGCCCTCAGCTATTCTTTTCGGGAAGATTTCACAAAGAGTTAATATGAATTTAGTATACCAGTGTGTGGTAATTACATGACGGACAGGATTGTGCTACGAACGTAATTTCTTTGGGTGAAAATTTGAATCTGTTGGTAGTGGTTAATTTTCTCTTGGATATGTTTCAATGTTCTTTGTGTGTTGTTTTATGAATGCACTGTTGTATGCAGACTCCCAATCTTGGCTCCATATTTGATGTGTTCCGTAAGATTTTCACAATCCTAAATAAGGCACCAGCTTGTTACAAGTAGAATTTAATATGCTGAAATATCAGTGACGAATCTTAAAAATAAATTTCCAAATATAAACTGATTTCTTTCTTGTTTTTTTAATTCTTCTTTTTATATATATATTACCGGTTGTGGTATGACTATTAAAAGATTATCATTAATGTTAGTCTGTTTGGGAATTTGGTAAACTTAGACTAGATACCTGATGAAACAGTTGCTTAGTAATACAAGATTAACCTCCCCAGACAGCTCACAGCTTTTAACCCGCTTTTATTCTACTATTAGCACCCGATTTCAGCATAGCAAATTCTTGTAGCAATATTACACGGTCAGCTCTTGGTTATTACGGAAATGCTTCATGGAGGGATAGTGAGGTTCCTTTGAAGAAATACTATAGAGAAAAATAAAAAATATTTGGAATATACTGCATAACGATCTTACTTCCAGCTACACATATATTGCGTAAGGAAGGCGAAGACAAGAGAACTCAGGGCCCGTACTCTAACATATAGACAGTTGTTTCTTCCTCAAAGCGTTTTCGAGTAGAGCTTCTGCTCAGTATTCGAACAGCTGTTAGTGAATGTTAATATGGGGTTTACTACTTTTCGCCTACATGACTACTTGGTTCTGCTAGAGACACTTTCAATGAAGTGTCTCACTGATTTGGAACTTGGATACTAATTCTTCCACAAGAGCGGAAACCATTGATGGTAGTGATGTTGGGCGCCGAAGTCTCTGGGATGGAGTCAGCGTTGTAATCCATCCCAAAGGCGTTACTTGACGACGGCCGGAATTCTTGTAGATCATGCAAATAAAGATATTAAACACAAATATTAAAAACACCGGTTTACTGAGGGAACTGTAGGAAATGTAGCTGACATGTAAATGAGACCACACTTGTGCAAATCGTTCATCAGTATTGCTCGTATGTTTGGGATGCCGACGAGGTCGGATTAAAGGAAAACATTGTAGCTAATTAGTGGCGTGCTGCTACATTTGTTAGCGGTACGTTCGGTCAACTCTTGGTTATTGCGGAAATGCTTCATAGAGGGATAGTGAGGATCTTTTGAAGAAATACTATAGAGAAAAATAAAAAATATTTGGAATATACTGCATAACGATCTTATTTCCAGCTACACATATATTGCGTAAGGAAGGCGAAGACAAGAGAACTCAAGGCCCGTACTGTAATATATAGACAGTTGTTTCTTTCTCATAGCGTTTTCGAGTAGAGCGTCTGCTCAGTATTCGAACAGCTGTTAGTGAATGTTAATATGGGGTTTACCACTTTTCGCCTGCATGACTACTTGGTTCTGCTAGAGACACTTTCAATGTAGTGTCTCACTGATTTGGAAATTGGATACTAATTCTTCCACAAGAGCGGAAACCATTGAAGGTAGTGATGTTGGGCTCGGTGCCCAACATCACTACCTTCAATGGTTTCCGCTCTTGTGGAAGAATTAGTATCCAATTAGTATCCAATTAGTATCCAATTAGTCACTGGGATGGAGTCGGCGTTGTAACCCATCCCAAAGGCGTTACTTGACGCCGGCCGGAACTCTTGTAGATCAGTCCATTTCAGGAATTTTATCGTCCATAACCATTGCCTTAGAAATTCTGCTCTATGGTAGGCTCCATTGCCGCGCAGATACAACCATCGTCTCCGAACTATTCCTCTACTGTAGGCAGTGTTCAGTACTTCCGTTCATATTGTACCGCTTTTAGCGTTTTCTTGAGTGTTATAGAGGTATCACACCTCAACCAGGGAAAACATCACTATACTGCAGTAACCCCTCCACCATTGTTGGCACTACACATCATGGCACATACCATCCTCCAGACACTCGACACGCAGCTATTCACAACCTCAACTCATTCGTTTCCAGTCATCCACTGTCCCGTGCCGTCCCTCTTTACACTACCTGAAGAGACACTTAGCATCGATTATAGAAAAACGTGACATCTGAGGAGCTTTTCGACCATTGTATCCAATTCGTTTAGCTCCATAGGCACAGTCATTGTGCTAGGTTCACTGGTGGTAGGAATTCGGAAAAAAATTGGAAATTTGTGGTAGCTGCTGAGGTGATCGGTCCCTAAGCTTACACACTACTTAATGTTCCTTAAAGGGGGATGTTGATGAACAACACACCCTGTTTCAAAAATACACCAAAACCACATTTTTGGAGATACGGAAATGAAATTTTGTACCACACTTTACATGAAAGTAACACATTTACATGTCAAATCCTTTGATTATATATCTTCAACTTTTCTTTGGAATGAAGTTTGAAGTTTTATTTCAAAAAATAATGTATGTTCCTTTTCTCTGAAAGTATTCAAGAAATTTCTACAAAAATTTCTGTGTTTCATCTCTTTACATGTTGTAAGCTTCTCTCATAAGATTTTTGGAATGGGTCGAATAGGAGAATTTTCATAATTTTTAATTATAATTCCACAAATACAATTTTAAATTCATGCAAAATTCCAAGCTCTTTGCCCCATATCTCATCTTGCAATCAGAATTGGAAAATTTCCTATAGAGGCAACGTTTATTTGGTTTACAGAAATATGAGTAAAAAATTTCATAATTCTAGCATTCATAGAATTAGGGGGAAAGGTACATAAACTTTAAAAAACAAACTTTTCAGGATACGCAATTTAAAGTTCAACCTAACTTTTTTCCTTATGTCACTTCTTCAGAAGGCACCACATTCGTACTCTGGATCGTCTTTCCCGTCAAGGCTTCTCTTCTGGTTTCTTGTTGTCTGTCTTCTTTCCTCTACCAGGTCTTCAACTGACTTTTCAGCTGAAGAGACGTGCTGTAAATCTATTTTTCTCAGGGTGTCTCGAGTAAAATTTCCTATCTTCATCCTTCCGACGTTCCCATCGTTAAATACAATAACTGCATCATAAGTTGCAATTCTGACAACTGTAGCAGATGCAAATGTGTTTTTAGGGCATCGTTTCCATATGAGTGAATTTAGAGACTCATTTGGATTTTGGATTTTGCCATGAGAGGTGCGGGATCGGCCAAAGATGATGTATAAAACCAAAGAGTATGTATCACGGCCTTCTAGGTGTATTCCGCACACGTTTGGTTGAAAGTAATACACAGAATCGTTGTTCACTGAGCTGGTATTGAAGTGCTGTTTCAAAACAATATTTAATTTTCAGGCACTTCGGATGCGATTTAAATATTGAAACTTTGGGAATTTATTGTCCATGATTGTGCTAACAAATAAAAAATAAATTTAAAATTGACATTTTTGGTCAATTTCATCAACGTCCCCCCTTAAACTGACTTGCACTAAGGACAACACACACACCCATGCCCGAGGGAGGACTCGAATCTCCGACGGTGGGAACCGCGCGAACCGTGCAGGACGCCCAAGACCGCACGGCTGCCACGCGCGGCAGCAGTTCGGAACTCGCAAGTGATTTCTTCCGTTGATTTCTTGGAATAATTTACAGCCATCCCCCGAAATGCTCGGCGGTTCCCTTCCTTCCGTACATAAGGTGTGCCTGGTCTTGTTTTCGATGTGGTTGTTCTTTCGCTTGTCCGCTTTACAATCATACCACGAACAATAGACTTGGTCAGTTTTAGAAGGGTTGCAATGTCCCTAATGGATTTGTTAATGTGACAACCAATGAATATTGTACGATCGCAGTCATCGTGCCCTCCTGGCTCCCTATTCTGCTATTACTCTCTCCTCTCGTTGATCTTGTGAGTGTACCGGCTCCACACGAATAACGTTGAGAATCGCCCTGTACCCAGAAGCGCATTTAATCTGTGAAAAGAAAATTCATCCGTTATTTATGATCAAATTCCATTATTCTGGTTGTTAGAAGTAGTACGTACTCGTGAAACAAAGTCGTCATAACATACTTGCGAAATTCTGTTTCATATCTCACCAGGAGCTACATTCTAGTCACAAAGAAAGTGAAAACACAACTGAGACATTCTGGGACCTTCTCGTTGTTTTTGGACCACGTACCTGTTCTATGCGGCCAGAAGTCGTTGCTAACACGAATTATTTGGGCAACCCTATACAGTCACTTACAGTTATTATTTACATTTACCATGTTCTGTATCCTATTTTTCTGATGTTGCATTAGGCTACGAAGCTACTGTGTTTTCCTGCACAATGTAACACCATCACCCTGCTGGAACATTTGATATTTTCTGAAAGATATCCAGCCCAGTTATTGGATATATTACCCGGGATTCAGCATTAAACGTTACAGTGCCCAGACATTCTACTTTTTTTTCTCGTCGCGATTCGTAGACATGTGTCCAATCTTTTACTGATAAGCTCGAAAGAGTGCCAGTTGTCTTCTAGGTCCACGAGAAAGTGCGAGTCAAGGCAAGAGTGTGTGCACTAAAGGCCGACCTCGCATCACTATAACAAGTCACATATCGCTATACGCACAAGGTATACCAGACAACTGACTGCTGTAGACATGTGGCATCATAAAGTTGTGGCATTAATCCACTAAGCCAGTCGTATCTTACAATCGAAGAAATGAAACCCAGATTTACATACACCATGAGTCGGCCGCGGTGGCCGTGCGGTTCTAGGCGCTGCAGTCCGGAACCGCGGGACTGCTACGGTCGCAGATTCGAATCCTGCCTCGGGCATGGATGTGTGTGATGTCCTTAGGTTAGTTAGGTTTAAGTAGTTCTAAGTTCTAGGGAACTGATGACCTAAGATGTTGAGTCCCATAGTGCTCAGAGCCATTTGAACCATTTTTTTTTACATACACCATGAATAAAAAGCGAGTAAACTTGCTATATGTTATCACTACAAACAGCTGCCAGTAGGATACTCTAATGGGACGCACACAGTGGTGAACATAGCGCTAACACTACGCCGCCCCAGACGAGAACACTTTCTTTTACGTACTAGTGGCTACACACAGTAATGGCAGGCATGGAAAGCGTCTCAGAGGGCCCCGTGCAAGAAACACTGTCCTGACTAAACCGAAAAACACCTGTTTACAGTTCCGCTCCTCACTGTTCCTAGGTCAAGTCACAATGGTCAAGACGCTACCTTAGTCGAGCTTTGTCGTATCTTCGTATAAGAAGCAGACATCTGACTGCTTCCTGAGCACACAACGCAAAATCTCAAATACAGGATTTTATTTAAATTCTAGGATCGCTACTTCTATTAAAATATTACCGGTTTCAACTTACAAACAACCCATTTTCTCATCTGTCCTTTGTTACGAAGTAATTCGTCAATTATAGTAGCTATTCTTCACCTGCCAATACACAGTTTTTTTGGCACTTAAACACATTTCTATTATTTTTTGCTATAGTTTCATAGGTTTTTATTTCTAAATTTAAGAGTTTCACATGGAATCGATGGCAGCCCACCTGGGAGCTTCAAGTATACCACAGCTCTTCTGCTTGTTGTTCTGAGTCTCCTTAACATCTGCGGATCAGCCTGAGTGCAAACACTTTCTTGTCTGTCTCGAGGTAAATGGGCCAGTCCGATATTGTTTATAAAGTAGAAACGTCATAAGTTTTCTCACGACACTGCCATACAAAACTTTCAAATGCATGATGCTAAATGCTGCTATAACGGTGTTGGTTCTCAGTTACGATACTAGCTTATTTCGAGATGGGGCAGTTATGAAAAGCAGACAACCTTCTAGATCAGAAACTGATTAACTCGGAAAGGATTCCTGGAGCTGCTTGTTGTTTAATATTGCTCTTACCATGAATTATCTATTTTTATTTACAGGTGGCAACAGGGGACCGAACAAGAGAATATTGGTGTCTGCCAGCTAAAAGGAAAAAAAAAAGTGTTTAATAAGCTGTGAATCATTCTTTGTGCATGGAACTTTCAAAAACTCGACAAATTATTTGGACAGTGTTTTACTTCCCTCCGATGTAACAGATTCTTGTGAAGGAACAAACGCTATTCCGGCTGTCTACGTTTTACTACAGAAGAAAAACGAGCAACACATGATTTTTTTATTTAATCGCTAAAACCAGCGTGCTTCAGTGAAACCCTGTTTCTCTTATGATGGACTTCGAAAGTGCTATCACTAATCGGCTACAACTTTGTTTCCTCAAACAGCGAGTAGGTGTCGTAATTTTCATATCAATCAGTGTTTGCGGAAATAGGTTCAGTATTGTGGCCTTGTTAGCTCAAGTAACAAAAACGACTAAATACACTATTATTATGAATGTGTTCAGCTTTGCTGTAGCTCTTGTGCCATCCCAGCGACACTTGTGTCGTAAAGACATTTAAAACAAAACAAAACTTGGAACGAGCAATGAATCTCGCCACGACATAAATGTACACAAACCTTACATGTTTCACCGACCGCATAGGCGGCGTAAAATTTTCCTGTTTTATAGCAAATATTAAATTTAATCTTAGTATCAAGGAGTAAACTCTTTAAATGTAATCACTTCCACGCTATTAACAAGGGAGAAGAACGCTCCTACATTGTTCTTCTCTTTCTCTCCCTGCGTTTGTTTCTAGTAACATGAGGCAGTCATTTTGTACCACGAAAGTAAACTACGCATTTATACTGTTAGCCGTGTTAATACAGTACGTTAAAGTTTATATGTGAGTTATTTCGATGTAAGGTGAGCCCTCTGTCATGTCCCTTGCATGGAATTATTTTTTTTAAGACGTTTACATCTCCACAATTTTAGTGGCCGCTGCTTCAACGGACACCATTACGCGTCGATTTGAAAAGCGAAATCATAGCGGAAGCGCAGAGATCGCCCGATTCAATATTTAACAAACATTTTTTTCACACCATTGAGCCGCAGCCGAGAGCAACATTTGTTTTAAGATTTTCTTTTTAGCTTACGTCGAGAGCCAGGATTCGACTATCACAGCTTGAAGATGATGGTAAGAGTGGTATTCTTCTAGTATTGTGTGGGTCCACAATAAATTCAGTATTTTAGTCCATGTTCTTAAAGTACAAATACGAATAGTCTAATTATAATTATTTCAATTATTGGAATTATTTCAATTATTGGAAGCAAGTCAGTCCATTATGTTTGATGATTTTGTGAGTTGCGTAAAAGTAAAACCAATTTTGAAATAATTTTCTAAAACAGTTAAACAACTCAAAAGTCAAAAATCAAAGCGTATATTTAAATCTCTTTGAATCACAGATTTCAAATAAAAAGCATTTAACAGCTTTGCATATTGGACCGCACAGTTACATTGACGCATGTTTTTAGACACCCAACAAATGAGAAAAAATACAAATAAACAGATATAATTCACTAGAATGGCCACTGCATTTGGCGCCCAACGTGGGGCCAAGAACAGCCACTTCATTTGGGGCCCAACTTTGGCGCATGAAAATTTATATATAAATATATGTATGTGATTTATGTACTTACATAACCATTTTGTGATATTAATGCCTATGAAATTTTTTTTTCATGTGCAACAACCAACACCCTGAGAAGAAAGAAAGAAGATATTCTTGAAAAGGAAACGAAAGGAATTGAAACAGCATAACAAAAACGTAAGACTTAAAGTGCAAGAGTCCTGGAAACACTTTTGCGAAATATCAAAGCCATAGACGCATGAGGAGTCCTTGGTAAAAGCGGTAAGGAGTTCTAACAGTGTAGTGAGTGCATTTGCGTGTTTTATTTTGGAAGGGATATTTGTACATTTGTGTTAGTGTTTGAACTTTGAATTGTGCGAAATTAAATCCATGATGGCTAGAGTAGGTCAGGCAAAGGCATCTGTATCTAACGAGCACCATTTGCTCGATATGGAAGTAGAAAACATTGTTCAGAATGGAAATGAATCGCATGCCACCGCATCGGAAAACATACTTTCCGAAGCGGAAGGGGGGGGGGGGGGGGCGAGTCTCTGTGGATACTAAATAATGCACCACAGGGTAATGAACATGTGAGACCTATAACTCCACTGCATGTGCAGTGGGACGAGTCAAGTGGCAGGATGGCTGGAACACGGGTGTGTTCACCTACTGCCGACCCCATCGTAGAATTTTTACGTCAACTCGATCTGAAAGAGCGAGAGAGAGAACGAAGGTTATTTAAAGTGCTCGATGTGAGTGAACAAGGGTGTGATAGAAAACTTGAACAAAGAGAGCAAATTTAAGAGAAAAAGCTGAGTAGCATACATTCCGAACTTGTGGAAATGCTTGGTGTATGCAAAGAAATACCGGATCTAGTCCAAAACTTATCTACTAAGATGCAAAATTTACAAATAGCTCACACTAGCCTTAAATAAGAGATTCGAAACTTCACAAGTCATGTCGAAAATGTAGAGCTTGAGGCACGTCAGAACATAGACAAATATCTAGACGCCCAATCACTTCAGGTCTAAAAAGAGTTTGATGGGTAGCTATCTGCAAAGGATCGCGAAATCCCATCACATATCGAAGTAAACATAAAATCAGCTGTTGAACAAGCGATAGCGGATCTGAGCGCTGCCGCAGTTCAAGCAGAATTAGTTCAGCTAGAGTCACGTATACCAGTGGAGTTACCCGTTTGGCAAAGAGATGTCGGTCAGAGATTATCCGAAATGGAAAAGCAAGCTGACAGTCGAGGACCGCTAGCCAATCAGGTTCCTCGGTCGGAAATGTGCAGTAACATAAGCAATACGCAGAGCCCTTACGCGCATGCACCACCGGTTGACAACAGCAATTCACAGTGCGGAACGCCTTACGGTTCACCGCCGGATATGAGAATGAAAATGGACAGTGGTAATTCGCTATACCATAAAGAGGATAATGTCATTAAACATAGCCAGATTCAACCGTTCAACAATGAAAAGCGTACCGTACACATCATGGTGTTCATTAAAAGTTTCCGTAATGTTTTTCTACGGGATGGACCGAAAGCCAAGAATTCAGTTCGTTTTATCACTAATGTAAGGTGACGTAGCACTCTCGGCAACGGACGCGTTCGAGAGACGCCATACCATGCAGCAGTTTGAGTATGCATTTTTACAAAAGTTCTGGTCCAATTGTATACAGGAAAGACTAAGGAAGGAGTTGTACAGTTCTGAGGTGTTCAATCCAAGACTGGAAATCCTCCGGAAGTATTCTGAAAAGTATATTAATAAGACCAGATACTGGGATGAACCAATGTCTGACCGGGACATAATAAGGCTAATTAAAATGAAATTACCTAGTGACATAAAAAATACTTTATTAATGTACCGGAATATGACACTGAACAGTTTATGGAGGTTGTTGACTCTGTAGATTTACTTATCGAAGACATGAAAAGTCAAAGTAAACTTAATCATGCAGGTTGTAGTGAGCAAAAATCTGAAAACAACTGCAACAGTTTTGACCAAACACCTAACGATAATGGTAGCCGTAACGAATGGATGCAAGTGAATCTGGGGCCAAATAATGGTAATAGGTATACGAATCAAAGTAGCAAAACGCGTCACGACGAGAGCATGAACAACAGATACAATGGTCACGATGACCCGCAGTGGCGGAGTAACCGTAACCAAGGGCCCGAATACAATGAACAACCAGCACAGTGGCAACCAAATATGGCACCACAATGGGTACAGAATTCCAACCAACCTACGAATATGACAGCTGGTTATAGCAACCAGCAACAGTATCAAAATAATGCGGCTTATCAAACTACACCACAGGGAAAGCGAAACAGCCGACCCAACAGTCATAATAATAATCAAAATCGTAACGTGAGGATAGTGGAATGACCGACAACTGTCAACCCGCTATAACCGACGCGTCAAACTAACACCAACCACAATCTGCTCTCCACTGCTGGTTGTGAGAGGGTGTAGTGAGAGCACATTCCATACACAAGACACAAATCTAAAAATGCTGAGGTACGATAATGGAGTTAATATTGAGGTTGAATTAATGAAAGTACCTGAGAAGTGTTAACAAAACTGATCAAGACGTTGTGCAGGCCGTATTACAAATAGAAATCTACGACGTTCCGGTACAGGTGCGTCGGCGAAGGTTCTGAGTCTAGAATTATATAAGCACACAAGTCGAAATAACAGTATTCCTGTATTACCGGTTAAAAACTGTCGAGCGACAAGGGTAATCGGCGCACAGTCTCAAGTGATAAGGCACCAGGTGCAACTTGAGTTCAGAATAGGAAATGAAGCCATAAAGACCTCGTTCCTATTAGTCAAAGGGTTGATGATTGCTTGTATCCTGGGAATAGAGTTCCTACGCAATAATTGACCTTGTGCGGAGAACTAAGTCTTGTAAACATGGGTAAGCGAATTGTATTGCCAATGTCACGCACGAGAGAAAATCACGGCAAATACTGCCGAAGCTTTCGCTTAATATGAAAGTCTACAGGTTATGCATTAAGATGCAGGCTTATGTTAACAAAAAGAATATTGCAGTGAATTTATAAATGACAACACTGAAGAGAAAAGGGAAGGCACAAATAGTAAAGTGTTGGAACAGGAATATTTGTCTCCTGCACAACAAAAGGAACTGACTCAGTTGCTAATACAATATGAGAATGTGTTCTCAGAGGCCGAGTACTATCAAGGGATATACGTACAACACAGAAGTAAGTACCTCGTAGCACGTGTTGCCATGCTAACTACACCGTTCCATGGTCCAAAAGGGAGGCAGTAACGAAAGAGGATTAAAAAGGTTTGTTCAGTAGAACAGTACCTCAATTTTTAAATAGTTGTTTAAACTTGTAATATATTTTTTCCAATGTGAAGACAGAATATTTCAATATTTGTATGTAGAGAAAACGATGCATTAAAGTTAGTTATGTGAGTAATTGTACGAAGTACAAAGCACTACTGCTATTTAAATCATTTCAAATGTTCAAAAATATGATGTATGCCCTAAGTTTGTGTAGATCCTAAAGACTTATTCAAGCGTAAATCACAGCACAGAATGCTGAAAGAATTTTAATTTTAATTTGCCGTTAGTGTCTAGAAAAAGTGTTATTTCTTGTTAGTGATTAAGTATGTAGATATAAATGGTGTATATTATGCCCTTAGGGTATTTTTTGAAAAAAATGGGAGATGTGTGAGCAATGATTTTAAAGGCGAACATGAGAGTAGGGTGCGCTGACACCAAAGATACCTCATGTGTCGCGTGTGCAGGAAATGACAAATTTAACATTTCCGTCTAAGGAAGGCCCTTGTAAAATGCAACCTTGATTGAAAATACTATGATTTTTTCTTTGAATAATTATGATTGATTTACAATCCGTTAGACAGCCGTAAACGTAGGAGATTGCACTTTGAGCCTATATGAACGTCTTAACGTCAAAAATAAATGAAAAATACATAGGTAGCAGTAAAGGCAAAGTTACTGTTAAGTCGAACGTGGCTCTGGGAGACAAGTGGGCAAAAAGTGCAGACAGACATGGGACTCACCACAGATAGGACGATAATAGAATAGTATGGTCTGAAATCTGTCGGAGACATATTTCATATATGCAAACATAATTATAAACTGTAATTTGTAAAGGAAAGAACCGTAGAACCCTGACTGAACTAAAAAACAGTCTGATTTGAATTTAAAAATGTCAGTGCTGAATTTGCTAGCCGAAACAATTAACCTCGAACTATGTGAAACTGTGAAAGTTAAACTCTTTATTGTAAGCAGTGAAGTGCAGATATTGAACGTTATATAGTGAAAATATACGGAAGACGACAACATCATGCATGAAAAACTGTGTGTGTGTTCTGTAAAAGTGTGGTAACTTTAACACAAAACGAACGCAAGGCCAATGTCTTTGAGACAGACCATACTTTCATTTTGCCGCGCAGGATTAGCCGAGCGGTCTCAGGCGCTGCAGTCATGGACTGTGCGGCTGGTCCCGGCGGAGGTTCGAGTCCTCCCTTGGGCATGGGTGTGTGTGTTTGTCCTTAGGATAATTTAAGTAGTGTGTAAGCTTAGAGACTGATGACCTTAGCAGTGAAGTCGCATATGATTTCACACACATTTGAACATTTTTGAAGATACTTTCATTTAGACTAACAACATGCATTTGCTCCGCTACGCGCGGACTGTTAGAAATGCAGCGAACGCAGAGACGCAACGAGTGCTTGGCAAATAGTAGCGTACTCGGCACTGGACTCTTAAAATGTGCTTGCGAGTGCGACGTGTGCAGTAAAGTGTCATTCACGAAATTAAAGATGGATGTGAACACAAAAATAATATAACGTGTGAACTGCGTGTCAATACAAAACTTGTCATGAGTTCTGCTACAACGTGCTGACTTGTGACTTCAAGACGAGCGAAAGCTTCACATTAGCTGCCAAATTAATGATTCGTCCTTATACCACCAGTTATAAAGTCTATAGTGGGAAGAGAATGTTACGTTGTATGTATGCTTTTCCATGTACAAGACGGAGACGAGCTGCTTATGCTACCTCATATATGAGTGCCGGTGAGCACAATCTGAGCTGCAACGGCCAAACTGAAAGCAGCCAAAGTAAAATATGACTTTGGCATAGCAATATAGCTACATCGTTTTATAAAACCCAGCCACAGAAGATTTATTCTCTGTAATATCACTAAATGTGTACGTACTGTTTATCGTATTTAGCTACTGTGTAATTTCATGTTTCGTCTAAATGACTGCGAGGGAAAATGAAAACCAAAAGAACTTAAAAACACGACGAGATGTTGAAACTACTACTAAAGTGTGAACAGCAAAGACTTTACAAAGTGTGCGAGTGCTGTCGACGCATGGAAGGAAATGTTAGTGACAAACAATTAACCAGCGACAGTGGTGTCGTTAAGACATTTAAAACAAAAAAAACCTGGAACGAGAAGTGTATCTCGCGACGACATAAATGTACAGGAACCTTATGTGTTTCAGCGACCAAATAGGCGGCGTAAAATTTTCTTGTTTTATAGTAAAGTATCATGGACTAAACTCTTTAAACGCAATAACTTCCATGCTATTAATAAGGGAGTAAAATATCAAGGAGTAAACTCTTTAAACGCAATAACTTCCATGCTATTAATAAGGGAGAAGTACGCTCCATGATGTTTCTTCTATTTCTCTCTCTTCGCCTGTTTCTATTAAAGTGAAGCAGACATCTTGTACACGAAAGTAACGTAAGCATTTATACTGTTAGCCTTGTTAATATAGTACGTTAAAGTTTGTATGTGAGTTATTTCGATGTACAGTGAGCCCTTTGTCATGTTCCTTGCATTGAATTAATTTTTCTTAAGACGTTTACATTTTCACAATTTTAGTGGCCGCCATTACGCGTCGACCTGAAAAGCGAAATCATAGCGGAAGCGCAGAGATCGCCCGCTTTAATATTTGACAATTTTTTTTTCGCACAATGAGCCACAGCCGAGAGCAACATTTGCTTTAAGATTTCACTTTTGAGCTTACGTCGACAGCCAAGATTCGACTACCACAGTATGAATATGATGGTAAGATCAGTATTCCTCTAGTATTGTGTGGGTCCACAACAATTTCAGTATTAGAGTCCCTTCTCTTAAAGTACAAATACGCCGAGGCTAATTGTAATAGTGTTATATTTTCACTCTCGAGTAATATTCTTGGAAGTAAGTCAGTCCATTATGTTTGATGATTTTATTGCTTAGTTGTGAGTTAAGTAAACGTAAAAGCAATTTTGAAATAATGTTCTAAAACAGTGAAATAACTCAAAAGTCAAAAATCAAATTGTATATTTAAATCTCTTTGAATGATGGAGTTCAAGTAAAAAATCATTTAACTATTTTTGCGTATTGGATCACACAATTAGATTCACACGTGTGTTTAGGCACCGCACAAATGAGAAAAATGTAAATAAATAAACAAATATACTCCTCTGGAAGGGCCACTTCATTTGGGCCCGGCGTGGGGCCAATTACATCCACTTCACTCGCCCGGCAAATATTGGATGAAGGTTGGATGTCTATTCGCGACAGCAAGTCTGATATCCTAAAGCTTCAGGAGTTTTACGACTATTTCTTGATCAACGGCCCGATAACGAGAGTGTGGCACGACATATGTGGAATCGCAGTAGAAAAACTAAAAACGTCTCTGAAGGATGGAACCGAAGATTAAATACGTTAATATCAAAAGTTCATGCAAATGTTTACTCATTAGCAAAAAATCTTCGAGAAGACGCAAAGCACCACGGTTACCAGTTTGACCTATTGATGTTAAATACTGATGAGGAAAAAAGAAGGATGTCAGCAATTAGAAAAGACGAGTCTACCGCAAACGCTCCAAATTGACTCCAAACTGAAATCAACTTAAAATCATTTCAGAGTTGTTTGCAGACTGAAATCACAGTGAAGAAGAAAACTTCACAGCTATTGGACATTTTCTAATTATTGAAAGGTAGTGCAATGCGGCGTATATTCATTGGCAATCTTGTATACAAGTACAATGGGGAACTAACTGAAACTAACTCCTGGTGGTTTCCCTTGGAAGCAACATAAAGTTCACTAAATGTCTCTTGAAATGCGTAAAATATTTGCAATGAAGACGGACTGGAGAATCATCGCGGCATTTCACTTGAAGGATTCTATGCACAACAATCTGTATGGATGGGCGCTGAGTACAAAATAGTTGCAGCGGAAACGCAAGCAAATGAAAAGGAACTACATCCATTCATCCTCCCTCCGTTTGAGGACTTGTCGTAGAC
Organism: Schistocerca serialis cubense; assembly: GCF_023864345.2. Classification (NCBI taxonomy): domain Eukaryota; kingdom Metazoa; phylum Arthropoda; class Insecta; order Orthoptera; family Acrididae; genus Schistocerca; species Schistocerca serialis. The sequence continues at coordinate 541,204,346 of NC_064639.1, forward strand.
TACGGTGCGCTGTGCTGTACTGCTATACTTCTTGGCGTGCCTGTACCTACCAAAAGCCACTTGTCGCAGAAAAAGCCCCAGGATCCGAGGGAGTGTCGCTCTATGGTAGTGTCACTCTGTATAAGTGTCACTTCGTACAAGTGATCCAACCCCGTTTAGAATGGTCTAAAGGTCTTCCTATAGCTGTGTAAGTACAACTTTATCGGCATACTGGGTCAATCTTACTGACGGTTTGGTTCTGGCCTTAAACGTCTTAAAGGGGTAAATTTTGCTGTCTGATTGATATGTAATTTTAATTTTGTCGGAAACCGATCTCTAACTAGTTAGCCAGCACACAGGAGTGTTTCATAGCAGCCCTAGTGCTGCTGTTTGGAGTAACTGAAGCTGTCCTGTCATCATAGGGTAGTTTCTAAATTTTTGTGTCCTGGTTTCTAGCTGGAAAGTGTGAAGAACAAGAGTTTGCCATGTAGAACCACGAGCAACAGTGTCGAAAGCCGTCACTAGATCTACAGTGAGGCCTATTGTGTCCGTGACACTTCTCCTGTTGGTGTCACTATGAAAAACTGATGCTTCTCTACATGGTTGGAATCCACGCTAGAAAATTGTAGTGGTTCAAAATGGTTCAAATGGCTCTGAGCACTATGGGACTTAACTGCTGTGGACATCAGTCCCCTAGAACTTAGAACTACTTAAACCTAACTAATCTAAGGACATCACACACACCCATGCCCGAGGCAGGATTCGAACCTGCTATGGTGAAAATTGTAGTGAAACGCAGATTCACCTGCAGAGGATCGATACTTAGCCAGGGATTGGCAGATGACGAAGTGGGTGGAAATGGCGGTTAATTGCCGAACAATTACTGTAATGAGTCACTTCGATTAGAAATCTGTGATTATATACAGGGTGAGTCACCTAACATTACCGCTGGATATATTTCGTAAACCACATCAAATACTGACGAATCGATTCCACAGACCGAACGTGAGGAGAGGGGCTAGTGTAATTGGTTAATACAAACCATTGAAAAATGCACGGAAGTATGTTTTTTAACACAAACCTACGTTTTTTTAAATGGAACCCCGTTAGTTTTGTTAGCACATCTGAACATATAAACAAATACGTAATCAGTGCCGTTTGTTGCATTGTAAAATGTTAATTACATCCGGAGATATTGTAACCGAAAGTTGACGCTTGAGTACAACTCCTCCGCTCTTCGATCGTATGCATCGGAGAGCACCGAATTACGTAGGGATCCAAAGGGAACGGTGATGGACCTTAGGTACAGAAAAGACTGGAACAGCACATTACGTCCACATGCTCACACCTTTTTATTGGTCTTTTTCACTGACGCACATGTACATTACGATGAGGGGTGAGGTACACGTACACATGTGGTTTCCGTTTTCAATTGCGGAGTGGAATAGAGTGTGTCCCGACATGTCAGGCCAATAGATGTTCAATGTGGTGGCCATCATTTGCTGCACACAATTGCAATCTCTGGCGTAATGAATGTCGTACACCCCACAGTACATCTGGTGTAATGTCGCCGCAGGCTGCCACTGTACGTTGTTTCATATCCTCTGGGGTTGTAGGCACATCACGGTACGCATTCTCCTTTAACGTACCCCACAGAAAGAAGTCCAGAGGTTTAGATCAGGAGAACGGGCTGGCCAATTTATGCGTCCTCCACGTCCTATGAAACGCCCGTCGAACATCCTGTCAAGGGTCAGCCTAGTGTTAACTGCGGAATGTGCAGGTGCACCATCATGCTGATACCACATACGTCGACGCGTTTCCAGTGGGACATTTTCGAGCAACGTTGGCAGATCATTCTGTAGAAACGCGATGTATGTTGCAGCTGTTTGGGCCCCTGCAATGAAGTGAGGACCAATGAGGTGGTCGCCAATGATTCCGCACCATACATTTACAGTCCACGGTCGCTGTCGCTCTACCTGTCTGAGCCAGCGAGGATTGTCCACGGACCAGTAATGCATGTTCCGTAGATTCACTGCCCCGTGGTTTGTGAAACCCGCTTCATCGGTAAACAGGTAGAACTGCAACGCATTCTCCGTTAATGCCCATTGACAGAATTGCACTCGATGATTAAAGTCATCACCATGTAATTGCTGATGTAGCGACACATGAAACGGGTGAAAGCGGTGATGATGCAGTATGCGCATGACATTACTTTGACTCAGTCCACCGGCTCTCGCAATGTCTCGTGTACTCATGTGTGGATTCATGGCAACAGCAAGTAACACACCAACTGCACCCGCTTCTCCTGTGACGGGCCTGTTACGGACCCGTTTGCGTGCTACGACCATACCTGTTGCATACAGTTGGCGGTAGATGTTTTGCAATGTGTGGCACGTTGGATGCTCTCTGTCCGGGTACCGTTCTGCATACACCCTGCAGGCTTCAGCTGCATTTCGTCGACACTCGCCATAGATGAGTATCATCTCCGCCTTTTCAGAGTTCGAATACACCATGGTCACAGTTCCTACAACACTACACTATCACAGACGTCTGGTAACACGGTGTACTACAGTTGGTCTGCGTGCGGAGACGAATGCAAAATAACAATAGCAGCAAGCGCTACATGCGGACACTGCGACAGCTAGACCAAACCACAACAGTGCACTACAGCCACACTCGTAAACACGGTCGTCATCGTAAACAAGTCCCTGCAGATGCTGCTCGCCGACTGTGGCCCGTGTTTGTTACAACACGCAACTGAACGTCGGAGGTTTCAAGCGTCAACTTTAGGTCACAATATCTCCGGATGTAATTAACATTTTACAATGCAACAAACAGCACTGATTATGTATTTGTTTATATGTTCAGATGTGCTCACAAAACTAACGTGGTTCCATTTAAAAAAACGTAGGTTTGTGTTAAAAAACATACTTCCGTGCATTTTTGTATGGTTTGTATTAAACAATTACACTAGCCCCTCTCCTCACGTTCGGTCTGTGGAATCAGTTCGTCAGTATTTGATATGGTTTACGAAATATATCCAACGGTAACGTTAGGTGGCTCACCCTGTATAACAAGATTTAAAGTGGAACAACCACATAAAGCCAACCGCAGGAAAGACTGACATACACTGGAATAATCGCCGGTCGCTGTGGCCAAGCAATTCCAGGCACTTCAGTTCGGATCCGTGCTGCTGCTACGGCCGCAGGTTCGAATCCTGCCTCGGGCATGGATGTCTGTGATGTCAGGTTAGTTAGGTTTAAGTACTTCTAAGCCAAGGGGACTGATGACCTCAGATGTTAAGCCCCATAGTGCTTAGAGCCATTAGAACCAACCGGAATAATCCTTATGAAGTGTAGTCCATCGACGAGAAGATAGCTCACAAAACTCTAGTTTGACCGATACTTGAGTATTGCTTGTCAGTCTGGGACGCTTACTAGATCGGTTTCATGGAGGAAATCTCAAACTTAAATGTGCTGTTTTTTTTCTTTTTCTTTCAGAATTAAAGCATCAGTTACAGTCCAGTGAATCGCTGCGCAGTGTCTCTCGGGTGCCCGCCCATCGCATCATGTCGCGGTTTTCAGTTACGTGCGCACAGTGAGCATGTGAAGATACCTACAACATGTCATGTGTGAGCCGGCCTTTGTGGCCGAGTGGTTCTAGGCGCTTCAGTCCGGAACCACGCGGCTACTACGGTCAAAATGGTTCAAATGGCTCTGAGCACTATGGGACTTAACATCTATGGTCATCAGTCCCCTAGAACTTAGAACTACTTAAACCTAACTAACCTAAGGACATTACACAACACCCAGCCATCACGAGGCAGAGAAAATCCCTGACCCCGCCGGGAATCGAACCCGGGAACCCGGGCGTGGGAAGCGAGAACGCTACCGCACGACCACGAGATGCGGGCGCTACTACGGTCACAGGTTCGAATCCTGCCTCGGGCATGGATGTGTGTGATGTCCTTAGGTTAGTTAGGTTTAAGTAGTTCCAAGTCTAGGGGACTGATGACCTCAGATGTTAAGTCCCATAGTACTTAGAGCCATTTGAACCATTTTTGTCATGTGTGAAGTGTCTGTTGAGGGATTTTACCCGATTTCATGCAGACCACATAACGTAAGTTATGTGTTTCCTCCTTCGTGACCTCTCTGTCAGATACTGAAGGTGCAATGAAGAGACTCTTGCAGCATTTCCTACGCGAAGTGTTTGACCACCCACTATTTAGCTCGGCCTTGGTTCCCTGTAATTTTCATCCCTTCGCTAATACGGATCGCTGGCTATGAGTACAGCAGTTTGGTACAGTCAACGAGTTACAGATGCAGACCAGCGTATGGAATAGCCGGATATGACAACCGGCTGGCTTCCATAATGAGGTTACTGGAAACTTGCGAATACGCTACGATAAACGTCTAAGTCGAAGCGGCGACTATCAGAGAAGTAGCTGGAAGGCATAGGTAAATGTTGCAAATAATCATAGTTGCACTGTGGTTTCTACTTCGCGACAGATCGGAAGTTGAAAAGAAAATAAATCTACATCTACATAAATACTCCGCAATCCTCAGTACGGCTCGTGGTGGAGGGAACGCCGTACCACTACTAGTTATTTCCTTTCTTTTTCCGCTTGCAATTGGAGCGAGAGAAAAACGACTATCTATATGCCTCTGTATGAGCCCAAATTTCACCTATCTTATCTTATCTTCATGATACTTTCGTGCGATGTATGAGGAGGCAGTAGAATTGTTAAACAGTCAGCTTCAGTTGACGTTTCTCTAAATTTTCGCCTCCCCTCCAGGAATTCCCATTACAGTTCCTGAAGCATGTCCGTAACACTTGCATATGATCCAAACCTACCTGTAACAAATCAAGGAGCCCGCCTCTGAATTGCTTCGATGTCTTTCATTAATCTGACCTGGTATGTATCCGAAACATTCGAAAAGTACTCAAAAATAGGTCACACTAGCGTCCTATATGCAGTTTCCTTTACAGGTGAACCATACTTTTCTAGAAGTCTCCCAATAAACCGCAGTCAACCATTTGCCTTCCCTACCACATTCCTCACATGATCGTTCCATTTCGTATCGATTTGTAACGTTACGCCCAGATATTTAAACGACGTAACTTTGCCAACTGCTAATCCTGTATCCCAACATTACGGGTCTCGATCCGGCACACAGTTTTAATCTGTCAGCAAGTTTTATATCAGCGCACACTCCGCTGCGGAGTGAAAATCTCATTCTGGAAACATCTCCCAGGCTGTGTCTAAGCCAAGTCTCCAAATGATCCTTTCTTTCGGGAGTGCTAGTTCTGCAAAGTCCGCAGAAGACCCTCTGAAGAGTTTGGAAGATAGGAGACGAAGTACTGGCAGAGCTGTGGGGACAGAACGTGAGTCGTGCTTGGGCAGCTCAGATGGTAGAGCACTTACCCGCGAAAGGCAAGGGTCCCGAGTTTGAGTCTCGCTCCGGCACACAGTTTTAATCTACCAGGAAGTTTCATATCAGCGCACACTCTGCTGCAGTGTGAAAATCTCATTCTGATTATGGGTTTATTTTTACTACTCATCCGTCCTAACTTATAGTTTTCTACATTTAGAGCTAGCTGCCATTCATCACAGGAACTAGAAATTTGGTCTAAGTCATCTTGTATCTTCTAATAGTAACGTAACTCCGATACCTTACGCTATACTACAGCATCATCTGCAAACAGCCGCAGGTTGCTGTCCACTGTGTCCGTCAAACAGCTCTCATATTAAAACTGCGAAAGCATACGTCAGTGGAAGAGTCAACCAGTATATTGATATGTCCCACATACACCTCACGGAAAGATCATGATGGTAAAACGAATGAGATTCGAACTCCTACGGAGGCGTGCCAACAAACGTTCTTCCCGCACGCCATTCGATACTCGAACAGAAGATAGGGGGAAGTGACAGGCGGTACAGAAAGTACTGTTGCAAAACACCGTGAGCCAGATAGTGGAGTGTAAATGTAGAACCTAAATCTGAACGCTGTTTTCTCATAAACTGCCATGGTGAAACCACAGCTGTGTAAAACTAATGGTTAATTACAATGAAATGAATGCCCATAGCTTCATATTGGCGTTTATATAAGTCAACTGGGACAGTTGAAAATATGTGCCCCGACCGGGACTCGAACCCTGGATCTCCTGCTTACATGGCAGACGCTCTATCCGTCTTTTTTTTTTTTTTTTTAATCTCATTTTGTTCGTTTTCGGTCGTTGCATCTTGACGGGGCGGACGGCGTAAGACATCCGTTTAAGTTCGTCTTTGATCCATTAACTCAGTTTTTTTATTACAGAGGGCAGCCAACCCTCTTACCGAACACGATAAGCTACTATCTCCGCGTCCATCTGAGCCACCGAGGACACAGAGCATAGTGCGACTGCAGGGACTTATCTCTGGCTCTCTTCCCGTGAGACCCACATTCGCAACTTATTATCTTGCACTATATTCATAGTGTCCCTGCCCATTACATTTATTACTCTCGGCTTTACTGCCGATTCCTGTAAGAGTTCGGGCACTGTTTGTGCATCCGCACAGAAGAAGATGGTCAAATTGGCCTGTGAAGATATATGAATTAATAGAGGGAAACATTCCACATGGGAAAAATATATCTAAAAACCAAGATGATGTGACTTACCAAAGGAAAGCGCTGCACGTCGATAGACACACAAACAAACACAAACATACACACAAAATTCAAGCTTTCGCAACAAACTGTTGCCTCATCAGGAAAGAGGGAAGGAGAGGGAAAGACGAAAGGATGTGGGTTTTAAGGGAGAGGGTAAGGAGTCATTCCAATCCCGGGAGCGGAAAGACCGGGATTCTCGTAATAAAATAAAAACAGCCCCAATCCGCTGTTAACAACGCTAGTTATTGGGAACAAGAAGCGCCGTTACCTCTTTCGATGCGACAGGTGCTCTAAACAATCAGTGTGCTAAAAGAGCAGGAAACTGTTAAATATTGCCTGATTTTCTGCGAAATATGTACCGCACTTCTTCGAAAGCAGTCAACAGTGGAATAAAAAGATGCAGGAGTTTCGGTGGCACCATCACCCGGAGGAACCTCCACCACAATCATATGCAAAGCATCAAGTAATTTTAAATGTGAGCAGATATATGAAGATGAACAATTCGGTTCTAAATCCTTAATGGCTGTTCTGTTTCTAATAAATAGCATTAGTAACAGTGGCTGGTTGATGCTTTAACTTTTTTGTAACAATTAACCGCTAAATCAGAGTACTGAGATGGAGATTCGAACTCCGTTCTTCCAGTGCCTTTACCAAAGCGCCATCTTCCCAGTTTCGGAAGATGTGGAGAGACGGTTGCTCGTATGACTCGTGTGAAAGAGAAGACATGTTATGAAAGAAATTTTTTTTAATAAAGTACTCGTAGAGCTCTGAAGGGGAAGCAGAAGTAGAGGGCTGTAAGTGATCGTGTGGTTAGAGGAGATGCTGGGAACAGAACACGGCTGAGAAATAGCGGCTATTATGCATCTGACGACGACTAAGGACGTTCGGGAGCAGCTGAGGCTGGCGGACGTCAAGACGCGTCCAGCCTCGCTACGAGAGCGAGATCGCCGTCGACAAAGTAGCCTGCCCGATCTCTCCAGCGGACGGGCCGCACTACAATAGCTAACTGGAGAACGACTGCACGACCTCTGGGCCGCTTTGTCAGCCCCTGTCTGGTGCGTACAGCCTCGAGTACCGGCGCACTCGTACACGACGAGGGAACCGCTCCGCAGCAGGCCGGCCCATTCACGCGGCGCCGATAGCGTCCGATCGGCGTACGGCCGGGACAAAGGGTTGGGCGTTTAGCGCGGCCCGGGAGGCGCACAAGACGGCGACGAGTCCGGAGTCGAGAGGCGACTTCCGCGGTTGCAGCCACTCGCCGGCGTCAAGGGCGGTCGACAATGGCGTGGGGCGGCGGGCGGACACCTGCGGCCCCCAGCCGTGGGAACCCGCTGCGCCGTCGGCCCACACGCCGACAGGGGGCCGCGCCGGGGGGCGGTGGGGCTCCCAGCGGATCGCCCGACGCCGCACGCACTATGGACGATATTGGCAATGACGCTAGTCTCCGTAGAACGTATATTTGCTATCCGTCTTCCTACACCTACTGTCTCTATTGTGTACCTTGTAACGCTTACGTTTCGCACAGGGAGAATATACAGCCGTCATGGGATACCTCTCAATATCGTGTAGGGCCTCATAACTCATTTAGCCCAACGTAATGCAGCACGTCTACGTGGAATGGATTCAACAGGCAGTTGGAATCCTTTGCAGAAATACTCACCCATGCAGCCTTTACAGCGTCCAGAACTGACCTTTTGGTTATGTCCCAGATGTGTTCGACGGGATTCACGTTGGCGATTTGCGTGACCACATCGTTGTTGTTGTTGTGGTCTTCAGTCCTGAGACTGGTTTGATGCAGCTCTCCATGGTACTCCATCCTGTGCAAGCTTCTTCATCTCCCAGTACCTACTGCAGCCTACATCCTTCTGAATCTGCTTAGTGTGTTATCTCTTGGTCTCCCTCTACGATTTTTACCCTCCACGTTGCCCTCCAATACTAATTTGGTGATCCCTTGATGTCTCAGGATATGTCTTACAAACCGATCCCGTCTTCTAGTCAAGTTGTGCCACAAGCTCCTCTTCTCCCCAATTCTATTCAATAGCTCCTCATTGATTATGTGATCGACCCATCTAATCTTCAGCATTCTTCTGTAGCACCACATTTCGAAAGCTTCTATTCTCTTCTTGTCCAAACTATTTATTGTCCACGTTTCACTTCCATACATGGCTACACTCCATACAAATACTTTCAGAAACGACTTCCTGACATTTAAATCTATGCTCGATGTTAGCAAATTTTTCTTCTTCAGAAACGCTTTCCTTGCCATTGCCAGTCTATATTTTATATCCTCTCTACTTCGACCATCGTGAGTTATTTTGCTCCCCAAATAGCAAAACTCCTTTACTACTTTAAGTGTCTCATTTCCTAATCTACTTCCCTCACCATCACGCGACTTAATTCGACTACATTCCATTATCCTCGTTTTGCTTTTGTTGATGTTCATCTTATACCCTCCTTTCAAGACACTGTCCATTCCGTTCAGCTGCTCTTCCAAGTCCTTTGCTGTCTCTGACAGAATTACAATGTCATTGACGAACCTCAAAGTTTTTATTTCTTCTCCATGGATTTTAATACCTACTCCGAACTTTTCTTTTGTTTCCTTTATTGCTCGTTCAACATTCGCCCGAATTGTCCAGAATGTACTTCAAACTGTGGGCCAGTGATATGGCGCATTCTCATCCTTAAAAATTCCATCGTTGCTTGGGAACATGAAGGCCGTGAGTCACTGAAAATGCTCTATCCAGTCAACAATTGGTTCAGCTGGACCAGAGGACCCACCCAATCCTTTCCATGTAAACACAGCCCACAGCATTATGGAACCATTAACAGCTTGCAAAGTGACTTGTTTATCCATGGCTTCGTGAGTTCTGCACTAAACTGTAACACTGCCATCAACTCTTACCGACTGAAATCGAGACTCATCTGATCAGGTCACGGCTTTCCAGTCGTCTAGGGACCAACCGATGTGGTCGTTAGCCTAGGGGAGGCACTGCAGGCGGCGTCGTGCTGTTAGCAAAGGCACTCGTGTCGGTCGTCTGCTGCCCCAGCCCATTGACGCCAAATTTCGCCGCATTGTCCTAACGGATACGTTCGTCGTACGTCTCACGTACGTTTCTACGGTTATTTCGCACAGTGTTGCTCGTCTGTTACCCCTGACAGCTCTATGCAAGCGCCGCTGCTCCCGGTCGCTAAGTTACGGTTGTCAGCCGCTGCGTTGTCTGTGGTTAGAGCCAGTGTCTGAAGTTTAGTATTCCCGCCACACTCCTGACATCGTGGATCTCAGAATACTGAATTCTCAAACGATTTTCGACATGGAATGTTCCATGCGTCTAGCTCCAAATACCATTGCACGTTCATCGTCTCTTAATTCCCTTCATGCGGCCATATTAAGTCGGAACCATTTGTGATCCCTTCTGTTTGTATTACGCACAGCTTGCTTCAAAGTTGGTTCCTTTTTTTTAAAAAAAACGAAAAACTGTCCTGCACAATTTAACTGCTCTCCACCCACAAGATGTTTATTGTCTCTTTCCTTTAAGCATTGCACTCCCAGATTCTCTTACAATTTTACACTGTTTTACAAAGTTCATGATATGCTACTTCGACATAGGCGTTGATACACACCTTTTATGTCAACAATTTGTCGTATCTGAATGAACCTGCAATTGTTCGTGGGTATCAGTGTGTACAGTATCCCCTCTAGTCTTGCAGTGATGATCGACTGGATTCGCTTGGTGCTCGCAGTTACCAACAATTCTGACTTTATCATTTGTAGACATTAAGGCTGCAAATGAGTCTGCTATCATGTTATGGCCCTTTATTTGTAAAGGTCCGTCTTCATAACACAAATTTAATAATTCACAATTACCGGCTACGGGTGCTGCCATCTGCCGATCATAAAATATTCTGATGTAGACATCAACATCAAAATATATATATGTAGATACACAGTGAGTGTTTACTATGTACCTGCGAATATAGATTTTTGACGTCGATATCTACATCAGAATATTTTACGAACCAAAGATGAGCCGGCCGCGGTGGCCAAGCGGTTAAAGGCGCTACAGTCTGGAACCGCGCGGCCGCTACGGTCGCAGGTTCGAATCCTACCTCGGGCATGGATGTGTGTGATGTCCTTAGGTTAGTTAGGTTTAAGTAGTTCTAAGTTCTAGGGGACTGATGACCTTAGAAGTTAAGTCCCATAGTGCTCAGAGCCATTTGAACCATTTTTGAACCAAAGATGGCAGTAGTCGAAACCGGTAACTGAGAACGGTAAAATTTGAGTGATAAAGATGGAAATTACTAAATTATGATTCTGACCACCACAAGACTTCCGAAGAATTTTTGAAGTAACATTGGATATCTGTACAATTCTCCACAATCTCCAATGAGTAAAAGAAAAAGAAATTTCTTAAGCAAAATTAGGAATCTTCGATAAAGGTAGAAGTTAAAGTAAATAATTAAAAACTCTGGTAAGGCCAAGTTTCGAACTACGTCTTCTACATCATAGGAAGATATGTTATCTGCAACACCACGCTGGCATTATGGCTAAGACAGCGGCAGGAACTGCACTAGACCAATGCCCGCCCTAACACTCACTTCAAATCACACCTCAGACCATCTTGAATTTCCCCTTCTTAACCGTCAGTATTGCCGACGCTTTCCAATACTGGAATGGCACACCAACTTCTCACTTAATGGGGAAATCGTGTCTGTACCTCAGTCGTATATGAGGTATTGATCTGAAGTAAATGCTTTTTTATAATCAGAATCCTGTTATAAACATGGGTGAAGGTCGTAAAACAATACGCTAACGGTATTTTACTGTCTCCCGGCAGATGCCTGCCCAGCAGTACCAAAGTTGTACCTCCCAGACTTCGCGTGCCTGCATAGTTCTTGAGCGGATTCCATGCTAAAGCTTTGGGTGTAACTCATTTCCACGCCCTAGATTGCTGGCATCGGACTGACGTGAGTTTCACAAAGAGGAAACACATTCAGGTGGCAGAAGTCATAGGATAGCGATGTGCACATGAGCAGACGGCTGTAGTATACACGAGGTACAAAAGTAATATACACAAGGTACAAAAAATGGCTCTGAGCACTATGGGATTTAACACCTGAGGTCATCAGTCCCCTAGAACTTAGAACTACTTAAAACTAACTAACCTAAGGAAATCACACACATCCATGTCTGAGGCAGGATTCGAGCCTGCGACCGTAACAGTCGCGCGGATCCAGACTGAAGCGCCTAGAACCGCTCGGCCACACCAGAATGTAGACGTATTCGAAGCTCTTCACAAAGGTTGGCTACACTGCTCTTAACATTCATAGCACCATGATTGCGTTCTAGGCCAAAAGTGCTTAACTGAACAACAGTCACAGAGTTCAACAAGATATAGCATGAATAAGATGATGTTAAACAAATCGTTTATGTTTTACTTATAAAATTAGGAGAGTTAGTTTTCATGTCGGAATCTGTGGCTATTATTAATTTCAGGATCTCTGCCTTGTGACCAACCATTATTCCTACACTTCGTATGGGAAAGGTACGGGAAGCAATATATGGTTCGGTTAGATAGCCTTTGACGTGCTCCTATCAGTGATTAGCAACGTGTAAGCATAGACGATAGGTGGAAGTGTATAAGAACTTAAGAATCGTCTTTGTTCGGATAAAAAAACACATAAATACTTACATGATAATCCTCTAGTACTTTATGTTTTATAGGCCCATTCTAGGTTAATCATTTCTCTTTCAGATAGTGATAATAGACGTTTTTGAGTGACCTCCAATCTGATTTTATTTGCGTGTTGTAGTAAGTTCTACTCATGGAGAATTTTAATGGATTCATTAGGACTGCAACAATTCTGTCAAGAAGCAATATTACTGTTGGACAAATCTTCCGGATGTTCTTGTAATGACAACGGCAATTGAAACTCCGTGGTACACCCTAACATCGCTTATTTCACTATTTTACATTGAAAAGATACTGTAGTTCCCTTTCATTAGCATTCTATTTGCTTTCCAGTGATACTAAACTCTCTGGCATGTGTAAGTGAATGAATGTGGGTGTGTTTCATTTTTGCTGTGGGGTGGTTTTGTCTGCTGCAGAGAATCAGCGGTAGTCGTACAGAATGGACAAGCCTTGTAGTTTTCAGGTAAGCAAATAGATTTTCTTACCTTACGTGGAAGTTACTGATGTTAGGTTGGTGGCGGAAGTCTCAGCTCTGGGTTTCATGGCCACCGGTCGCGTGGGAGACGCTGGGGTGTGTGAGAGGGTCAGTCTGGTTCCAGCTCGCCGAGGGTCTGCAACCGAGGTCTCTTCGAAGAAGGGTGAGTTGATTTAACCGCGTGGCGCGTTGTCACATAGCGAGAGGGGAGCTTTTAGCATTTGGTCTCGCGTTTCATCTTATAAAGATTGATTTTCTGGGTCGCAACAAGGAATGCAAGACTTCTGCACACTTTCAGTTTGATTCCTGACTTTGATTCTTGACTCTGATCCGTAAGAAGAACGCAGACAAAGGTGTTGCATTTGTTGAAGCACTCTCGGTTCATTGAGAATGTTTGTGTGCCTGCAATTGCGTGTGTATGCATTCTAATCTTTTCCGAATCTTGGTAATTTTTGCTTCTTTATGAATTTTCTTTGTCTCATTACTTTATGTCCGGTGGAAACCATCCACATGGGTTGATATTAGAGTTTGTTGGCCCTCTGCCATTATCATTTGTATATTCAAATGTGTCTTCTGTAAAATATTAATTGTTCGTGACTGCGTGGTTTGATGTTACTAAAGTTTGGGCACAGAATGTAGAAATTGTGTCTCCGTGAACCACGTGGGCATACGAATCTGTTGTGAAACGTAAAGCGTTTCACAACCAGTTGTACTTAGTTACCAGGCAACAGCAGTTCTATAGATGAATTACATCAATGTTTTAAGGAATAAATAAGTTTGCCTCCAAGGTTATTCAGTGTACCGATGTTACGTCTCCGTTACCTACGCCATTTACCTTGTAGTTCTCCGTGTTAGCCCAGCCATAGCGTTTCTATGCGCACAGATCAAATAATTAGTGTCCCTTTTTATTTAAAACAAATGCTTTGGAATAGATCTTGTTTTCAGGAATGTTGCTGTAAGCTACACTTGTGCACAGTGTTCACACACTCTTTATTTTATTCAATATTTGATTCACCTGGACAATGCCTGGATCATATTAATAATAACATCCCATTCTTTATCAGTGACTTTACAATGAATGTTCTTTTGTGAGTTTTTATTATGAATAGATTAAGTAATTTTCCGACTCACTTGTCATGTAGCTAGAGATGGTGGCGCCCAATCTTTTACGTTGATTTAAATGTCAGACAGCATTTTCTTATTTAAAATGCGCGTGGCTCTTTTAGCCATCATGATACATTCAAAGTGCGCTTCACGCTTCTGACACATAGCGACCTTTTATTCACGCTACTTACAACACCTATATCTACATAGATACTCCGCAAGCCAGGTAAGCGCGTCGCGGAGGATACCCTGCACAACTGCCGGTCATTTGCTTTTCTGTTCCACTCGCAACTGTCTGTATGCCTCAGTGCGAGCAGTAGGGGAAAAGCGACTGTCTGTGTACCTCCGTACGAGCCCTAATCTCTCTTATCTTATCTTCATGGCCCTTAAGGGAACGGTATGTTGGCGGCAGTAGAATCGCTCTGCAGTCAGCCTCAAATGCCGGCTCTCTAAATTTTCTCAATTCTTCTTCGAAAAGATCGTCGCCTTCCCTTCAGTGCTACCCATTTGAGTTCCTAAAGCATCTCCATAAAACACTACTGGCCATTAAAATTGTTACACCAAGAAGAAATGCAGATGATAAACGGGTATTCATTGGACAAATATATTATACTAGAACTGACATGTAATTACATTTTCACGCAATTTGAGTGCATAGATCCTGAGAAATCAGTACCCAGAACAATCACCTCTGGCCGTAATAACGGCCTTGATACGCCTGAGTCAAACAGAGCTTGGATGGCGTGTACAGGTACAGCTGCCCATGCAGCTTCAACACGATACCACAGTTCATCAAGAGCAATTACTGGCGTATTGTGACGAGCCAGCTGCTCTGCCACCATTGACCAGACGTTTTCATTTGGTGAGAGATCTGGAGAATGTGCTGGCCAGAGCAGCAGTCGAATATTTTCTGTATCCAGAAAGGCCCGTACAGGACCTGCAACATTCGGTAGTGAATTATCCTGCTGAAATGTAGGGTATGGCAGGGATCTAATGAAGGGTAGGGCCACGGGTCGTAACACATCTGAAATGTAACGTCCACTGTTCAAAGTGCCGTCAATGCGAACAAGAGGTGACCGAGACGTGTAACCAATGGCACCCCATACCATCACGTCGGGTGATACGCCAATATGGCGATGACGAATACACGCATCCAATGTGCGTTCACCGCGATGTCGCCAAACACGGATGTGACCGTCATGATACTGTAAACAGAACCTGGATTCATCCGAAAAAATGACGCTTTGCCATTCGTGCACCCAGGTTCGTCGTTGAGTACACCATCGCATGCGCTCCTGTCTGTGATGCAGCGTCAAATGTAACCACAGCTATGGTCTCCGAGCTGATAGTCCATGCTGCTGCAAACGTCGTCGAACTGTTCGTGCAGATGGTTGTTGTCTTTCAAACGTCCCCATCTGCGGACTCAGGGATCGAGACGTGGCCGCACGATCCGTTACAGCCATGTGGATGAGATCCCTTCACCTCGACTGCTAGTGATAAGAGGCCGTTGGGATCCAGCACGGCTTTCCGAAATACCCTGCCGAACACACCGATTCGATATTCTGCTAACAGTCATTGGATCTCGACCAACGCGAGCAGCAATGTCGCGATACGATAAACCGCAATCGCAGTAGGCTACAATCCGATCTTTATCAAAGTCGGAAGCGTGATGGTACGCATTTCTCCTCCTTACACGAGGCATCACAACAACGTATGACCAGGCAACGGCGGTCAACTGCTGTTTGTGTATGTGAAATCGGTTGGAAACTTTCCTCATGACAGCACGTTGTAGGTGTCGCCACCGGCGTCTACCTTGTGTGAATGCCCTGGAAAGGTAATCGTTTGCATATCACAGCATCTTCTTCCTGTCGGTTAAATTTTGCGTCTGTAGCACGTCATCTTCGTTGTATAGCAATTTTAATGGCCAGTAGTGTACTTTCATGGTGTTCGAACCTGTCAGTTAGAAATCTAGCAGCCCGCCTCGGAATTCCTTCGATGTCTTACTTTAATCCGTCCTGATACGAATACCAAGCACTCTAGCAGTACTCAACAAAGGGTCGTTCTAGTGTCCTACATCCGGTATACTTTACAGATGAACCACAAATTCGTGAAATACTCCCAATAAACCGAAGTCAACCTCACGTCTTCTCTACTACGGTCCTTATATGCTCATTCCATATCTTTCTGCTCTGCAACGTTATACCTAAATATTTTATCAACGCTACTGTGTGACGTAGCACACTACTGTGCTCAAGTGGATCATTATCGGTTTCAGTTTCTCACCGCAGTATTTCTCAGTAACATTTGTCTTCAATAGATGTACACAGCACTGCTGTGGGCATTAATACGACAGAACTGAGTGTTACGCTCCAGTTGTGCGTTGCTTTAGAACTGTTCTTTTTCTTTCCTAACCCACCTGAAGCCCCAATTCAGCTTAGTGGGCCGCAGCGAACAGTAGTTGACGAATAAACTAGGCGTCGTTTAAATATCGTTAAAAAGTTTTCCGGACAGCCGTGGCGCTGCCGCAGCTGCCGGCTACGGAAATCCCGCCTCCTCGACGCGGCCATTCCAGCACAAAAATGCCGCAGAAATTGGTTTGTTTCGCTGGAGCTCGGCCCACTCTCGTCAGTGGCTCAAGGGAAGGAAACGCATTACGAGAGCCCTCGTGTAACAAGTGTAACAGAAAACTAACCTGTTCCGCGGGCAGGGAGAGCATTCAGCCTCCAATACGTCTGGGCCGCGCCCTTACCGGCGCCCGGCAGCGAGCAAACTTTCGCCCCGTTTCTTTCCCGACAACCACAAAGGAGCGCGAGCGGCTCGCCAAGAAAAGGAGTCAGAGAAGTGCTGGCAGCCGAGGCGGCGAGCGGCGAGGAGGGGTCGTCAACAACGCGGAATTCCGGGCACGCTCCCTCCCCCTCCCCCGCCTCTATCCCACACCCCTACCACCCACCACATTCGCCGCAGCCCTCTTTCTTCTCTTCCCCGCGAGTGCGTATACAGTGTATGCGGCCGCTACAATGCCGAATGAAATCTCCCTTTTTCCAGGCGCTATTGAAAACTTGGCACACGTTCTGTCGGCGCGCAGACGGTGTAGCCTAAGGGGCGGTGGGAGTGGGGCGGGCACAGTAGCCTGGACCCAGCAGCGCCGCCTCTCGCCATACCTCTTCCAGGAAACAAATTGTGGGGATCCAGCACGCCACTGCCGCAGAGTGTTGGAAACGCTACCGTGTAGTGGGACGTGGGCACTACAAATACGCCTGTGGGAAATGAGAAGTGAACACCACCGAAGTGATGACATAGACATACGATATTTGCACGGAGAACTGAAGCAGAGTAAATGCAGTGATATTTTGCCCGTTCTGAAGTACCGGGCAAGGAAACGGTGAACCAATGAAAACTGTAAAATCTTCTTAAAATTGTGCGCCACAGCATGCATAAACAAATTACCCTTCTGAGCTTCAAAATTAGATTACGTCATGCCACCCCTGGAATGATCTATGGAAAGTGTAACTAACTAAATGCAACCGTATGCAAGGGTGACATACTCGCAGAACTATAAGTAATCATGGAGTACATTTTAAAATGATAGCCATGTGAGAAACACAATTAAAAGTTTAAAAGTTCCACAAGTTCTGAACTAGTCGCAGAAAAACAAAAAACAAAAAATCAACCAAATGAAACTAGATGGATCCACCTTTTCTGGTCTCATACGTCTGTTATGTAGGCCTCCATATGCAGACTCAAGCGACGAATGAAAATTTGTACTAAGGCTGTGAAACCTTCCCGTCTCCTCTATACCTCTTTTGTTAATGATAACCTTCCCTTTTACAATAACCTATGTAACTTTCCCTTAGGATTTCTATCTCTTGCTTAATAATAACAAATGAAATCTTTCCTTTGAAATGTATTCTCTTTCTCAATTTTCGCATACAAATTTAATTGCTGCTTATTAAAAGTGATTTTCTGATTATTTCGAGCCGGCCGAAGTGGCCGTGCGGTTAAAGGCGCTGCAGTCTGGAACCGCAAGACCGCTACGGTCGCAGGTTCGAATCCTGCCTCGGGCATGGATGTTTGTGATGTCCTTAGGTTAGTTAGGTTTAACTAGTTCTAAGTTCTAGGGGACTAATGACCTCAGCAGTTGAGTCCCATAGTGCTCAGAGCCATTTGAACCATTTTGATTATTTCGACAAAACATAGAATGTGTCGTCGTCGTGCCCTCAGTCGTTATCTGCAATAACCGAAAGCTGTTCCTTACCTTTTTTACTGTTACTGGATCGCCATCTGACTGCTACATCGAACTGCGACATGAATATACTTACTCTGGTTTACTATACTCTATTAACTGCTGGTGGGCTGTCATAACTGGCTGTATTTATTACCAAAGCGGACTATATTCTTTAATAGCAAAGCTGAC
This sequence comes from Schistocerca serialis cubense, assembly GCF_023864345.2. Lineage (NCBI taxonomy): Eukaryota > Metazoa > Arthropoda > Insecta > Orthoptera > Acrididae > Schistocerca > Schistocerca serialis. The sequence goes on from NC_064639.1 coordinate 541,222,658, forward strand.
GTTATTATTTAATTAGTTTGACTGAATTTACGTAATTCATAGTTACACTTTTTCTTGACAACAATAAAATTTTTGCAAAGTTTTACGTTGATGGTTTTTGGGATGGATTATAATTAGTAATGCAACATTGCTGGCAAAAATTAATTATACTCTGAAAACGCTTCAAATATTTACCGCTGGTAATGAAATGATTTTACAAACGTTCAAATGGGACTTACTTTTTACAATAATCTTGCAGTTAGCATTGCGCAAACATACCTTCAGTATTCTTAAGTTTCGCAAAGAAAATAATTCAATTAGTTCCTCTTATGATAATAGTTAGCTGATGTCTCTGTGCATCTATTTATAATCTCTTGTAAATCATAGCTGGTGGCTGGCAGGCACACTGCTCCTCTCAACCTCTCGCTTCCGACCTGCTACCGACTCGCTTCACATCTCGCTTACTACTGACATCCTACGAACGCTAAAGTGCGGTCTCTCCTGCCAACACTGCTTTCTGGTGCAGACAATCCCTGCTACCATTACAAAATGTATCAGTGCGCGGTCTTTCCCGCTCTTTTCTTAAAACGTATCCATACGCGGTTTCTTCCGCCCTTTTTAAAATTATATCAACAATACTTTGGTGCAGATATTCCCTGCTACCACAATTATTTCCAACATGACAAATATTAATTATTCCTACTTAATCCTATTACTAAAATATAAACATCTTTCATAAATTGTGGTTTGCCAATAGACAATAGAAATATACACGTCTTACAGCTGTAATTCGACCTGCTTCACATGCCCACTACGCAGATGTGTCAACCACTACACCACCCTGGCACAGTGGCTTTGGACAACTGCACGGACTACCTAGCACGTCTCCCTCCTCAACCCGAATTCCCATTCTCCAGCCTAGGAGCCGCGTCTCCTCTGTCAGTAGGGTGTCACCCCTTGGAGGCAGTGACGTCAGTGGCTACAGTTTACCAAGTATTAACTGTGTTTGTAATTCTATCATTCTCGGAGATTTACTGGCCTGGAGTCAATCCTTCCCCTGGGCTGGGTCCACTAATGGAAATGTTCACAGGAAGCAAAGTGAAGGGGTGTCCACTTCCGAAAATTAGGCTTTAACCGTTATTTCTATTTATTTTTAAGTATGCCTGCGCCTACGCCCCCACTTTCCAGACCCCACCGACTTAGCCTGCCATTCTGACTGGCAATAATTGGGGCCCAATAGCCGCGCCTGCCCTGAACGCGCTATCTGGTCTCCTCACTCTCCAGCCTGTGCAAAGTAAATTCTATAGGCTCACTGAATTAGAATTCAAAAATCGTTATGCTGTTTTCACCAATCTTTGTGTAATAATATACTGCATCAATTAATATGTTTTCTGGTTAATACTTTTAATTATTACGCTTAATTGTTTATTTCTTTTAATTATCAACTTGAGCATGTGCAGTGTTACCGCAACACACTACCTTATCTCAAACTGGATTTTAAAATTTCTGTCTATAGCTGAGTACTGCATGTGGACAAATATTTTAAAATCCTGTATTATTTTAAGAAAATAATAAAAGACACAAAAGTGATGCAAGTGGCCATGCCTCGTTAAAGACACCGGTTCTTATCAGATCACCGAAGTTAAGCTAGTCCACTGCAGAGAGTGTCTGCCTTGTTTGGTAAAAGTCAACACATGCCAAACAGGTGGATATTGCCCTAAATGACACACGGAGAATTATAGCAGGCTGCCTGAAGTCAATTTCAGTCGAATGGCTCTACCACCTCCTGCTCAAAGAGAGATATCAGCAAGCGGTGAAACGTCCCCTTAGAAAAACTATGAATGACTGTGCTAGTAGACTTCTACGTTATTTGATACAAAGACGGCTGAGTAAACCTGAACGTATTCAGACGTTACTCTCTTTACTTATTCTGATCATCACTAAACTGACACACATTATTACTTTTAGCACAACTGAATCTGACTTTCAAAAATTCCTACAAAAGAATGGCCCTGACTAACAACAACCTATACCTTCCATAAATCACTTACCTCACAAAAATCTTCGTTACTCGAACTACTGCAATACAGCGAGCTCCACCCGAGATTAGCCGAGCGGTCTATGGCGCTGCAGTTATGGACTGTGGGGCTGGTTCCGGTGGAGGTTCGAGTCCTCCCTCGGGCACGGGTGTGTGTGTTTGTCCTTAGGATAAATTAGGTTAAGTAGTGTGTAAGCTTAGGGACTGATGACCTTAGCAGTTAAATCCCATAAGATTTCACACACTTTTGAATACAGCGAGCACCAATACTGCCAGCTAAATTAAAGATTCTAACTACTGAAGGCACTAACTACTGATATGCACGGGTAGCAAATGAAAGATTTTTGTAGAGAACAAACAATGTATGTACCTTAATAATGTTCAAAAGTCATCATATATATATATATATATATATACTCCTGGAAATGGAAAAAAGAACATATTGACACCGGTGTGTCAGACCCACCATACTTGCTCCGGACACTGCGAGAGGGCTGTACAAGCAATGATCACACGCACGGCACAGCGGACACACCAGGAACCGCGGTGTTGGCCGTCGAATGGCGCTAGCTGCGCAGCATTTGTGCACCGCCGCCGTCAGTGTCAGCCAGTTTGCCGTGGCATACGGAGCTCCATCGCAGTCTTTAACACTGGTAGCATGCCGCGACAGCGTGGACGTGAACCGTATGTGCAGTTGACGGACTTTGAGCGAGGGCGTATAGTGGGCATGCGGGAGGCCGGGTGGACGTACCGCCGAATTGCTCAACACGTGGGGCGTGAGGTCTCCACAGTACATCGATGTTGTCGCCAGTGGTCGGCCGAAGGTGCACGTGCCCGTCGACCTGGGACCGGACCGCAGCGACGCACGGATGCACGCCAAGACCGTAGGATCCTACGCAGTGCCGTAGGGGACCGCACCGCCACTTCCCAGCAAATTAGGGACACTGTTGCTCCTGGGGTATCGGCGAGGACCATTCGCAACCGTCTCCATGAAGCTGGGCTACGGTCCCGCACACCGTTAGGCCGTCTTCCGCTCACGCCCCAACATCGTGCAGACCGCCTTCAGTGGTGTCGCAACAGGCGTGAATGGAGGGACGAATGGAAGTGTCGTCTTCAGCGATGAGAGTCGCTTCTGCCTTGGTGCCAATGATGGTCGTATGCGTGTTTGGCGCCGTGCAGGTGAGCGCCACAATCAGGACTGCATACGACCGAGGCACACAGGGCCAACACCCGGCATCATGGTGTGGGGAGCGATCTCCTACACTGGCCGTACACCACTGGTGATCGTCGAGGGGGCACTGAATAGTGCACGGTACATCCAAACCGTCATCGAACCCATCGTTCTACCATTCCTAGACCGGCAAGGGAACTTGCTGTTCCAACAGGACAATGCACGTCCGCATGTATCCCGTGCCACCCAACGTGCTCTAGAAGGTGTAAGTCAACTACCCTGGCCAGCAAGATCTCCGGATCTGTCCCCCATTGAGCATGTTTGGGACTGGATGAAGCGTCGTCTCACGCGGTCGTCACGTCCAGCACGAACGCTGGTCCAACTGAGGTGCCAGGTGGAAATGGCATGGCAAGCCGTTCCACAGGACTACAACCAGCATCTCTACGATCGTCTCCATGGGAGAATAGCAGCCTGCATTGCTGCGAAAGGTGGATATACACTGTACTAGTGCCGACATTGTGCATGCTCTGTTGCCTGTGTCTATGTGCCTGTGGTTCTGTCAGTGTGATCATGTGATGTATCTGACCCCAGGAATGTGTCAATAAAGTTTCCCCTTCCTGGGACAATGAATTCACGGTGTTCTTATTTCAATTTCCAGGAGTGTATTTTACCCAAGAGGACGCCATCATCATTTATCCATACAGTAAAGCTGCATGCCCTCGGAAAAAATTACGGCCGTAGTTTCCCCTTGCTTTCAGTCGTTCGCAGTACCAGCACAGCAAGGCCCTTTTGGCTAGTGTTACAAGACCAGATCAGTCTGTCTTCCAGACTGTTGCCCCTGCAACTACTGAAAAGGCTGCTGCCTCTCAAGAGATACCCCTCCGCCGGCCGGAGTGGCTGTGCGGTTCTAGGCGCTACTGTCTGGAGGCGAGCGACCGCTACGATCGCAGGTTCGAATCCTGCCTCGGGCATGGATGTGTGTGATGTCCTTAGGTTAGTTAGGTTTAAGTCCCAGAGTGCTCAGAGCCATATGAAACATTTTTGAAGATACCCCTGTGGTGTCACCGCTAGACACCACACTTGCTAGGTGGTAGCTTAAATCGGCCGCGGTCCATTTAGTACATGTCGGACCCGCGTGTCGCCACTGTGAGATCGCAGACCGAGCGCCACCACAAGGCAGGTCTCGAGATACGGAATAGCACTCGCCCAGTTGTACGACGACTTTGCTAGCGACTACACTGACGAAGCCTTTCTCTCATTTGCCGAGAGACTGTTAGAATAGCCTTCAGCTAAGTCCATGGCTACGACCTAGCAAGGCGCCATTAACCGTATCTGAAGAGAGTCTTATTTGTATTATCAACAGCGATGTACCACAACATGGAATAAAGTTAAGTATTTGAGGAGCTGCATACTTTTCTTATTAGAATTCACTACTTATCCTGTTCCAGAATTCACGCCCGTCTGCGTTAGATAGCGTGCATTTAGGCCGCCTCTATCTACAAGGTGTTGGCACATTTACCAACACATCAACCCCTCCGTTGTGGTTGCACCTACGGTACGGCTATCTGTATCGCTGAGGCACGCAAGCAGCCCCACCAACAGCAAGGTCCATGGTTCATGGGGGGAGACTATTACTGGTAAAAAGGGCATTTCTGACTAAGATAAGTCTATTAGTATCAATCTGGGGAATAAATTTCTGCGAATATACGTTTGGAGCACAGCAGCGTATGGTAGTGAAACATGGATACTGGGAAAACCGGAAAGTAAGACAATCGAAGCATCTGAAGTATGGTGCTACAGACGAATGTTGAAAATTAGGTGGACTTATAAGGTAAGGTATGAGGAGGAACTGCGCAGAATCTGAGAGGAAATGAATATATGGAAAACACTGACAAGGAGAAGGGACAGGATGGTAGGGCATCTGTTAAGACACCAGGGACTGGCTGTCATGGTATTAGAGGGAGTTGCAGAGGGCGAAAACTGTAGAGGAAGACAGCGATTGGTATGCATCCAACAGACAGTTGAAGACGTCGGTTGGCCGGCCGCTGGTGGCCGAGCGTTCTGGCGCTACAGTCTGGAATCGCGCGACCGCTACGGTCGCAGATTCGAATCCTGCCTCGGGCATGGATGTGTGTGTTGTCCTTAGGTTAGTTAGGTTTAAGTAGTTCTAAGTTCTAGGGGACTTATGACCTCAGCAGTTGAGTCCCATAGTGCTCAGAGCCATTTGAACCATTTGGAGACGTCGGTTGCAAGTACTACTCTGGACATGAAGAGGTTGGCACAGGAGAAGAATTCGTGGCGAGCTTCATCAACCCCGTCATAACACTGATGACTCAAACAACAACTGAGTTATTTGAGAATGCAGGCTTTCTCGGTGAATCTCGATGATCAAATCTTCTTGGGTTGACAGCCGACTCAATGCGTTGTTCTCTAGCAACGTTTTAGCAAGTTACTGTCGGGTACACGTCTCGTCCGAATCTCTATAGCCGCTGGACCACGGGCTTCTCTGCATTCTCGGCGCCGGTTGGGCCAGTCGGGAGCGAGGGGAATCTGTGCGATGGCTCGTTGGTTGGGTGGGGGGGGGGGGGAGGTGGGAGGGTGGTAGGGCGTAGGGGGGGAGCCGTGGATGACGGGTCCTGGCGTCTAGTCTTGGTGCGGCCTGTTTATTCCTTCTGCCGCCACCAACCTGCCTCCATCGGTGCGCTCTCGTTTTATTTTTGATAATGTTGTGCTCAACGCAGTGCTGAGTTGGAAGCCACTATCCCAATTCACCAGGTTGTCACTGGCCCGTATCTCCACTGCCTCTTTAATAATAGAGCCCCAGAAACCTTTCGCTCTACACATTCTCTTGGTTTCTTCAAACTGGAACGTGCGCTCTTCACTGAGGTTGTGCTCCGCTACCACGGGTTTTTCTTTTTGTCCGAGGCGAACGCTTCTCACATGTTCAGAGATGCGCTGTGTTATGCAACGCTGCATCTGTCCAATATATTGTTTCCCACATAGGAAATGCTATAGACTCTCGGTGTTATTAGACCCAAGTTATCCTTCATTGAGCCCAGCATATTTATGATTTTTGCTGGAGGATGAAAGATGGTTTTTGTCTTGTTCTTCTTCAGTATCCTGGCAATCTTAGCCGTGGGCGGCCCTGCGTACGGGAGGAACGCCAGGCTTTTGTTGTTCTCTTCTTCCTGAAGGTCCTCCTTCTTCCTCTTCTTGCTCATCTTGAGAGAGCGTCTAATCTGCGTTTCCATTATTCCATTTTTCTGGAAGATTTTTTTCAGGTACTGAATATCAGTAAGTAAACTGTCCTTGTCGCTTATGTCATGAGCTCTGCGGACAAGGGTAGTGAGCACGGATTTCCGTTGTGCTGGGTGATGGCAGCAGTTGGCGTTGAGGTACAGGTGTCTGTGTGTTTTCTTTCGGTAGACCGAGTGTCCCAGTGTGCCGTCCGTTTTCTTCTTTATTATGATATCGAGGAAGGGTAGGCACCCATTTTCTTACAATTCCATTGTTAACTTCGTGTTCTCGTGTGTGCTGTTCATATTGTTGAGTAATTCCGTTAGATTGTCCTCACCATGCTGTCAGACCGCGAAAGTGTCGTCCACGTACCGATAAAAGACCTTGGGCTTAAGGCGTGTTGTTTCAATGGTTCAAATGGCTCTGAGCACTATGGGACTTAACATCTTAGGTCATCAGTCCCCTAGAACTTAGAACTAGTTAAACCTAACTAACCTAAGGACATCACACACATCCATGCCCAAGGCAGGATTCGAACCTGCGACCGTAGCAGTCGCGCGGTTCCGGACTGCGCGCCTAGAACCGCGAGACCACCGCGGCCGGCGCGTGTTGTTTCCAAGGCGATATCCTCGAAGTATTCCATGTACAGATTGGCGATACATGGAGCCAGTGGGGATCCCATACAGACTCCATCCACCTGTTGGTAAAATTTGCCCCCACAGTAGAAATACGTGGTCGTGAGTGCATGGCGGAATAATTCCACTGTGTCTTCGTAGAAATGATTCTCCAGTAGTTTCAAGGAGTCCTTTCGTGAAGAGGGGTGTAACGTCAAACCTGACCAAAATATCATTTTTGTCAAGACGCCACACCTTGACTCCTTGGAATTCTTGATGTGGTGGGGACATTTACCACGAGAAGCTTAAGTAATTGTGCCAGGTGTTTGGCTATACCATAGGTAGGAGAACTGATCGTGTCTAATATCGGATGTAGTGGAACCTCCCTCTTGTGTATCTTGGGGAGACCATACAATCGTGACGGAACCGGAGCTCTTTTATCAGGTCCTGGTTCAGACCTGAGTTGCTGAGAAGACCGATGGCCATTGTAGTCACAGCTGTTGTACGGTCTAAGAACACCGGTTGTCTATGGCATTTCCTGCGAATGTGGGAAACAACATATCCGACAGAATCAGTGTTGCATAACACAACGCATCTCTGATCATGTGAGAAGCGTTCGCCTCGGACAAAAAGAAAAACTCGTGGTAGCGGAGCACAGCCTCAGTGAAGAACGAACGTTTCAATTTGAAGAAACCAAGAGACTGTGTAGAGCGAAAGGTTTCTGGGGCTCTATTACTAAAGAGGCAGTGGTGATACGGGTCAGTGACAACCTGGTATGTTGGGATAGTGGCTTCCAACTCAGCACCACGTAGAACACAACATTATCAAGAATAAGACGAGAGTGCACCGATGGAGGCAGGTCGGTGGCGGCGGATGGAATAAACAGGCCATAACGAGACGAGACGCCAGGACGCATCGCCCGCAGCTCCTCCTCACCACGCGCCGCAGCGCGGATTCCGCTCGCGCCTGATTGACCCAACCGGCGCCGAGGATGCAGAGAAGCCCGTGGTCCAGCGGCTATAGAGATTCGGACGAGACGTGAGCCTGAAACTTTGCCTGGAGATGGCAAGTAAGAAACTTGCTGAAACGTTGCCGGAGAACAAAGCATTGACTCGGCTGTCAACGCGAGAAGATTTTATCAACTGAGTTATTGTTACATCTTCAAAATTTCGCACAAGTAAGTGAATATACGTATATGGAAGATGTATGCTACTAGACTGCTAGGGAAATTACAATGTCCGTATACACTATATTACACGGACTAACTTTCGTTAACTTAAACCTGTTTTGAAAGTTTTGCACAACATGTTTAATTTTATTATTATTTCATTTTCTACTTCATATAAATATTTTGTGATTCAATTAATTCACGTGTCTAAACTGATTTAGTGATGATGCTGGTATTCGGAGTTTTGGTTAATATGCTTTTGTTATCATTTTCCAGTTACTGTCAACGATGTATTTCTACGAAGCTGATACCGCTGACTAACGTCAGCTGGCTGTTGCACTGGATGTCTGCGTTATCTCTGATTTCTGTGCAGTGCCTGATACGCGTTATCTTGTCGAAAAATGGCAACATCTCCTCTTGCAGATTTAATAAAGCTGAACTGTAAATTAGTCCAGTGAAGTTTCTGCTACAAAAATAGTTAGATGTATAATAAACTTCTCGTAGAACACATTGGAGAATCCAGGATCTCAAAGAGGTATTTGTAAAATCACGATTGTTAATGGTAACAATGAACATCTGCACTATTACGCGGGTACGATAGGTGAGTTGTACATTTATTCAATACTTTACTCTGCACGAAAGTCTTTACTACGCCATAAAAATAATCAAACAGGTTTAATTTACCGTAGCATACTGAAGTCTACGTAATAGTTGCCTAAACAATTCGTTCATTCATCATATTTTGTAGAAACACTAGAAATCATTTGCCAAAATGATTAATTCTTGAAGGGTAAGTTATTATTTCCTTCTCTCACCCGCATTTCGTGGTTTCGTTGTTCAGCAGTAACTGCCGTTTCTCGTCAACTCCGTGTAGCCGCAATCCGTCATTAAACAGCTCACGAATGTCTTCTGCTCTTCTCTTCTAGATCTTGAATCTTCTCTCGCAAACAGTTTCGGTTCTTTCTTCCACCTTCTCTTACTCTCTTCTGCTCACCAGATGTTTCTACAGTTGTTAAATAATTTCTACATATGCCGTGTTTCAGCTTACTTATCATCGCTTCGTGCTAACGCAACATCATTAACATCCGCGAAAGCACCCTTCATTATATCGGCGATACCTCGAAACAGCTTCGCTGTCACTCCATCTCGTTAGAGTACTTCTTTCCGCATTCATCTCGACAAGTACAACCTTAACATGAATTCTTCTTTATCACATTATATGACCGTCCAAACCGAACTAACTACCTTCATTCTCACTGTTCACTATCAACGGTCTCCCGTCTCCTACCAGATTACAAAATGCATATATTAATTTTGACCCAAAGGTTCTAGCAGCTGACTGCATGAATCATAGGAAGGCAACGAAAACCACTACATTAAACACACACAATATATACCCACAAGACATGTGGGTTGTAAATGTAAACATGTCATGATGACTTCTCCGGTGGTAAAAGGTTAGGGAATAGCCCATCATTCACAACCCCGGAAGTGGTCTGCGAAGGAGGAGATAACGAAGCAGGAAAGATTGAATAACCAATGATAGGGTAACATTCTGGGGGTAGAAGTGTGGAATATCAGACATCTGAATGTGGTAGGAAAGCTAGTAGAGTAGAAGTGTGGAATATCAGCCTCTGAATGTGATAGTAAAGCTAGAAAATCGGAAGAAAGGGAACACAAATGGTCAGTCTAGAAATACTTGGGCTTGGTGAAAAGAAACAGAAAGCTGATAAGGATATCTGATCAGACCAGTATACGTTAATATCAAGAGGATGAAAAAAAGTGTAATGAGAGTAGGATTCGTCGTGAACAGGAAGATAGAGCAGTGAGTGAGTTACCGCAAACAGGTCAGTGGTAAGATTGCCAGCAATTCAGAGCTAACATTAGTAGTTTAGGTTTTATACACCGATATCGCAAGCAAAAGTTGAAGATATAGGGAAAGTACATGACGACAAAGTCATGGGATAGCGATATGCATATGTAAAAATGGCAATCGTATCGCTTACACAGGGTATAAAAGGGCAGTACACTGGCGGAGCAGTCACTTATACTCTGGTGATTCACGTGAAAAGGCTTCCGATGTGATTATGGCCGCACGACGGAATTACGAGACTTTGAAAATGTAATGGTAGGGGGAGCTAGGTGCATGAGACATTCCACTTCGGAAAGGTTAGGGAAGTCAGTATTCCAAAATCCACAGCGTCAATAGTATATCGGTAATACCTTTTTTCAGGCACTACCTCTCACTAAGGACAATGCAGTTTCCGACGGCCTTCACTTAACAACCGAGCGCAGCGGGGTTTGTATAGAGTTGTCAGTGCTAACAGACAAGCAGCAATGCGTGAAACAACGCCGGAAGTCGACATGGGACGTGCGACAAATGTATCGTTAGGGCAGTGAGGCGAAAGGTGACGTTAATGGGCTGTGGCAGCAGATGATGGACGCAAGTGCCTTTGCTAACAGCACGACGTCGTCTGCAGCACCTCTCCTGGGCTCATGACAATATCGGTTGGACCCTAGCCTGGTCAGATGAGTCCTGGTTTCAGCTGGTAGGCGTTCGTGGACCCAGAACTGTCGTAATGTCCAGGCAAGCACTATTGTTACTGGTCATAAGCTCCTAAGCATCTGTTTGACTTGTTTGTGACCCCCAAGACTGAGTGGCCCGACCGCAGGACATTTAGGTATTTAGGTTCCCATAATTATTTGTATGCACCTGAACTTGAATCTTTGTCCTTCAGAACTGGTTGTGCAATAAATTAAGAAATTTCTGTCAACTGCAGCGGATTTTTATTCTGTAAATATCGTCCAAGATAAATCACAATCCTTCTTCAGGTTTACATTAGTAGCAGGGCAGTCTGCATTCTATGCCACTTCGTTATTGAGGGTTACCCACATCGTGGGCAAGCATACACTCAGTGGCAAACCTGTTGTTATGCTCCATGTCGGCCTTTAATCTATTGTTCTCTATTGATTGACAGTCCTTAACATATTATTCTGCTAAGTGTCTTATGACCCCCTGGGGATAATCCATCCCTCCGAATATCTGCCCCCTATTCCTCCCCCTTCCCCTCCACCTCCTCCTGCTCCACCTATCTGGAAACTCTCCTCACCAATATAAGCACACTTTTGATAAAAAATTAATTGACCAATTAATTAAACCCATCTACAAATTAACGTCTCCCCCCTCTGGGATATGCTCAGCCCTTCCCCTCTCCCCCCTGCACCGACCGTGGTGGCCGTGCGGTTCTAGGCGCTGCAGTCTGGAGCCGAGCGGCCGCTACGGTCGCAGGTTCGAATCCTGCCTCGGGCATGGATGTGTGTGATGTCCTTAGGTTAGTTAGGTTTAATTAGTTCTAAGTTGTAGGCTACTGATGACCTAAGCAGTTAAGTCGCATAGTGCTCAGAGCCATTTGAACCAACCCCTCTCCCCCACCTGGAAACTAGAGGAGAAGACTCAGTTGATTCGCTATTTGGCAGAGAGTCGGCTGCAGTGTATGGAATATTGTTTAAACAATTCCTGGTAGACAAGGCAACGTTTCGAATATGATTCATTTAAACAGTTTATGTGATACAATAAAGTGTTTGGAATACAGTTTATTTATTTATTGAACGAATTTGTTGAGAAATTGACTGTGGTATATGGAATACTGCTTATTTAAACATTTTGAAGGTGACAAGGCAGTATGTCACATTTAAACAATTGCGGCGCTTTTTTAACCCCAATTGTGCAATGAATACCATCAACATAACCCATTGCACATAATTGCACGCACATGTCCCATACCACTTCACCAGTCCAGCTGCTTCATGTACTCCCGCATGGACAGGCCACACTAGCCTCACTTGGGCCCCATGACTGGCAGACCGGAAGTTGCACTAATTCCTGAATAAAAGCATCAGGTGGTGGGAACCGTTTGATATTCATACTTGAGACATTCCTGTTGAGACACGTGCTCTCTCTCCCTCTCAAGTGGTCACATCCTGCCGTGTGCCACTGCCGGGCTTCTGCATGCCGTCGGACTTGCTCAGACCGAAGAGTAAATAAAGCAGCGTTTACCTGCTAAATCCCAGCTGTGGATGTCTTGGAACTATTCCCTAACTAATTAATTAAATCGATACCGTTTATGTGATACAGTTTCTCCTAGCTTCCTATTCATGGATACTAGGATGGGAATATTTGGCAGGATTCGATCATTCAACCACCTGGATTGCTAACATTACTGGACTTTTTCCTCTTGCCTCCTATCGGTGGATACTGGCCACTTAGGTCATTTAGCAGGAAGTCCATAACATTGGGTGCTATGTCTAAACAATCTGTGGAAGGGGTTGTACTGATATATGTGCTCGCAATACTGCTATCAGAAACAAGGGATTTTGGTGTTGAGAATGGGTTTTTAAAGCACTATATAACTCCTAAGTTGGTTCTCTCAGCTACACCAGGACGAAGAATGAGTGGGAGGAGGAGGAGGACGACGAGGAGGAAGCGTCTGCCCCGTGACGGGATAGTAACAACAGCGAATACCATTGCAACCTTTCCGCTATAACACTATAAGACAGAGTCCATTGGACTGTATTGAGAGGCAGAAAACACCACACACTTAAATCTCATGCCCTGCCATTGTAGTAGTTGTCATGGTTGTATGTTATAGATCTCTGAAACATTCCCATGTGCTCATGTCCCAATGACCACATGCAGCGCCCCTGGTCAGGGAGTAGCACAGCACCAGTTGATGCAGCATATGAACGTATGTGTCAGGGTGCACCAACCCGGCCATTGAGGGCATCCAGAGATGACTGGAGTGGTAGGAATTTGGATGTTATCAATACCCAGGGCCTACCCTCGGCAGTGATCGATACTGAATTGCTCAATTTTCTACAGAGAATAAATGCAACACGATCTAAGGCGCTGCAGTCGTGGACTGTGCGGCTGGTCCCGGCAGAGGTTCGAGTCCTCCCTCGGGCATGGGTGTGTGTGTTTGTCCTTAGGATGATTTTGGTTAAGTAGTGTGTAAGTTTAGGGACTGATGACCTTAGCAGTTAAGTCCCATAAGAAAAAAATTTTTTAAAAATGCAACACATGTGATTGGAGAGACAGTGTCACGGATCCTGAGTATTAGTTTGTTATTCAATTATCCAGAGGACGCAGCTGCTGGAACCTGCCTTGCAACTGTAGGCAAGAACCCACTAGCTGGCTGGCTGGATCATTTCTTTGCACCCACCGCTCGCGAGATACTTATACCAGCCACTGACGGGTACATCTGACGAGTTTCCGTGGAATAAGATGGTGAAGGCAACCCCTGGATATGCATATTTGTAAAAGGTTTTCATGTTAAAACGTTTCTCTATTTGTGTTGGTGCCAATGGCAGTTTCGGTGTGGATTTTAAATTTTGGACTCATATGCCTAATTTGCACAGGTTTTGTTATAATTCTGATAAAGTAGCCATTAGGTCTAACTGTTTTAGAAGTGTTTTTTAATTGCACCCACTGGAGGATGTTAAGTGTTATTCTAATTTACTTCTTTTTAAAGAGACCTGTGAAGAATAATCCACTTCCGCTCTCGTGTCACTCTGTTACACAATGGCAGCTTAGTACGATACATTTGATTCTGTGGGTTATTGTTAAATAGTTTATTTCCTTAAGTTAATTTGGAAAATATTTAGTAGTTTATTTCAGAATGGGTGGCAGAGAGGTGCCTGGGGTCACTGTCTTGAGAAAGGAGGAACACAAATATGAGCTGAGGTTTAGTAGGTTCGAGCCTCTTGGGAGTGTAGCTGATCATGCAGGGATATTGAAGGGAGTATTGCACCACAATGTAAGTCTAGGGGAGAAATTAGAAGTGTTCAAAAACAACTGGAGGAAAAACTAAATACGGTAGTCTGAGCGGTAGGGGACTTCTTGATGGCCAAGAGGGCATATGGGACCTAAAGCGCAGTGATATTTTTGCTAAGTTACCTAATCCTTTTAATTGGGTTCTCACGGAAGTAGAAAACCTTAGCACAGATTGTGGTTCCTTTTGAATTTACAGGTAGAAGGTGAAAATTTTGGATCGTGGGGACAACAGTTTTATAGGTTGCTATATCCAAAACGCACAGGAAAACTAATGGATCATGTTAATACGGCTATGGTGAGGACTTAGTGAACTGTGTAAGCAATTCATACCCCGGTGGGCACTGCAGGAATTAGCACATAGATATTACTGGCGAGTACAACAAAAGAGGGAAGAGTTAGCATGATAAATGTGTAATATCAGGACACAGTAAAGGTGCGAGTTTTCCGTATAGTGAAGCAGAGTTTACTAGCAATATTCTTGAAGGTATAAGTCAGAGCGTAGATCTAGGTCATTATCTGTGTCAAGATCACAGTCAATCGCTGATTTACTAACTGTATTATGGCAGGTAGACACTATTTGTTACGCACGTGTGAAGCGGAGGGCAGAGAGTGGGTTACAGACTCGAGGGCACCAAAAGGGACCGAAAATGGCTTCCTTACAGATAACAGATGTGGCAGTCCTAACCTTTTGAAAGAAGATTGTCCACCATCCAACCAAAGAACAGGGAGAACTGTGTCTTAGAGGGGGCCATGAACAATGGTAAGGTTAGGGCAAGTAGACCCCTGGTATGTAACAAGACACTAGCTTGGCCTCTTGCCCCTGTTCTGTCTACTGTCTTATGTAAACGAAAAACCGATCCGTGCCCTACTTGACACGGGAAGCTTATTATCATTAATTACTGAAGAGTGGTATCACAAGCGCCAACCACCATGTCGGTTACCTCCACCGAGCACAGAAGTTGGCAACTGCGCAGTGGCCAACTCTGGTGAAATGCACGTGTTGGGGGAATTCACCACTAAGCTGAGGTTCCACGGTTTCCACTTGGAAGTTTGAGGCGAAGGCAGCGTGTCAATTAGCTGTTCCTATGACTTTTGGCTCTGACTTAATTCAACACGCAAGCATTGTTAATTTTTGAGCGACCAGTCATTTTCTTTTCATTTCACTAGAGAACGAACATAAATTTTGTAACCATTTTCGTGAAGTACTGGCACAGATTGACGTGATCTGAGAAACAGGAACAAGAGACCGTTAATTTTAGTCATCTGCCTTCTGAGCAGGCCGCATAACAATGGCGCCTATGTCAAGCATATCCGGATGTCTTTACCAAATTTTTGGGGGTTGTAAAATTCGGTGAGTACAAGATCAAAATTATTGACAATATTCCTATCAGACAGCCACCATATAAGCTTTCACCTCTGAGAATGAAATAAGTCGGGGAATTTATTAAGGAAATGCTTAAGGGTGGAATCATTAGAACTTCTCACCCTCTACACTCAGCGTGCATACTACTTGTTCAAAAAGAAGATGGGTGAGTTCGAAATGTCGCAGATTATCGTGGTTTGAACAAAAAGATAATATTACAGTCCATTTCATTGCCCGACCTACATTCTACTTTCTCCGGTTTTGGAAGGCTAAATTCTTCATTATTCTGTAGCTCAACCACACCTATTGTAAGATTCCATAGTCTGACGACTGCAACCTAATCATAGCTTCTGCAACCAACTGGAATGTCTACGAGTTTAACTGTGTACCATTTGGACACTCTATGTCCCATTTGGAAACTCGACTGGTGCAGCAGCATTATCCCGTCTCCTAGTTCTTATTTTTTCAGATATCAAATTCAAGATTATCCATTACTTCCTGGGTGACTTCAATGAGAATTTTTCTGAGCATTTTAGACATATTGAGGAAGTCTTGTGCTGGTTAAGGGTGGTCGCACTCAAAGTTAAGCCTTCTAAGGTAAGATCTGCTCAATCATGGATGATTTCTTGAGACATGTAATTGCTCCCCATGGTATTACGGTTGATCACATTTACACTGAAGATATCCACAATTGTCCATCACCCAAGAGAACCAAAGCCAAAGTAACGTTTGTTGGTATGATCTGTTTTTTCAAAAGTTCACATCCAACTTTGGCCAAATTGCAGCTCCTTCGAATGAATTTAGACAGAATGGAAATGGAAATGAGGTTATTCCCAACAAGCCATCTTCAGGGGCCTTAAGACAGTGTTAGCAACAGCCCCAGTGTTGGCGACTCCTGGCTTTCCCAAGAATTTGTAATTCAAATGTGTGCCTCTGCGTCAGGTATGGCGGCTGTTCTTTTACAGGAACCCATCAGGGAGAAGATCGGTAGGGTATGCTTCACAGAGTTTGTCAAGATTAGAGACTAGATATCCAGTTTATGGAAAGATTACGGCAGATAGGGTCTATCACTAGATAGACAATTCAGGTCTTTTCTTTCCAGTTTAGAGGTATAACGTTGTTGCAGACAGCGTCAGTCGTATGTCTGGGAAAGACAACAGTGAGTTATCTAGTGAGTGAAAGTAGTCAGCTCGAAGCATATTTCATTGGCACTGTACTCACCTGTCTCTTGCTGTTGTTCAAGGCCACTGTGGAATATCAAGGTTCCAGTATTAGGTTAAAACAAATTAAGGAGAAGATAAAGGGCGAAGAGGGAAGGGGAGAAAAGGTTGTGCTCTACCGTTCAAAGGGAAATTTATGTGTTGTCCAGCCGGGGGAAGTAAACAGGACAAAAAAAAAAAAAAATACTTCAAATGGCTCTGAGCACTATGCGACTTAACTTCTGAGGTCATCAGTCGCCTAGAACTTAGAACTAATTAAACCTAACTAACCTAAGGACATCACACACATCCATGTCCGAGGCAGGATTCGAACCTGCGACCGTAGCGGCCGTTCGGCTCCAGACTGTAGCGCCTAGAACCGCACGGCCACTCCGGGCGGCAGGACAAAACAGATTTACGCCCAAACTAGTACCCTTAATACATAAATATTACCGCAAGTCCTAGTCAGTGGCCATTTAGGGATATTTTAAACCCAAAACAAGGTTCGCGAAAATTTTGTCTGGTAGGATATGGACAAGGCAATTAAAGGACAGTCTTGCAACGTATGTACAATGAGAATGCTATTGACGAATACACAGCAGAGTATGCTGTCTTCAGAAACGGTGATGTCACTTATGAGAGATTAAATATAGATTACGTAGGATCTTTTCTATGGTTGCAGGTCGGGAACAGGTTCATACTAATTTGTGTGGGTGCCTTTACATGCTTTTGCTAGCTATTTCCTCCCTATGATATGACATTGCATTTTTATAGTACTTGTTTGGTGCCTTTGGACAATGTCAGTATTTAATGTCTGATGATGCTTCAGCATTCACTTTGAAACTGTTTCGGGGTTTGTGTTTCTAGAGGGGGAGTGCGCTTACCACCACAGTGCCCTACTATCCTAACTATTAATTTGCAGAACGGGTCAACCGCAATTTGCACGGCATCTTCGTAGAATACTATAACGAAAATTATTCTATAAGGGACGAGTCACTTCATTGGTTGGCTTTTGCTTTCATTATAGCGTTACACGAAAGTCACAAAAAGGTTCGGGCTATCCTTATGTTTTCGTATAAGCCCAACTCTCGATTAGCAAATCTGTGACCAATATACTAACTGTTACCTGAGAAAACTGATGCAAAACAGATCCGAGGTAACTGGAAAAGGGCAAGAGCTAATCTGAAGCGTAGTCACGCCAGGGAACTCAGAGGTGTAGCAAGGGGAGGCGTCCGACTCACCTCATATGTGAAATTCATTAACATGGTTGCTGTCAGATGTCGTGCTCCCTGACCTGGAATACTGACTCAGGCCCTATACCGTTCCTCTAACTTCTACTCGAACTTTTTGGGGCTACCGTGCATTCTGTCTGAATATCGGTGCGATATTTGTTCAAGAAAACAGACTCCACCCCTGGACAGCGAGTTTACACTTACTAAGGTACAAAATTTCATTAATTACGGTACTCTATTCGCAATTTGCAACGCAAAATTCAGTGTTATCGATACAATATTCTTTTTAAAAGCAGGAGACCACACGTGGAGAGTGTAAATTACACGTGGAGGTGGAAATTACATTGATTTTGATACATTATTTTCTGTTTATGGCGCAAAATTGGTGTTATCGGTACAATATTTGTTTTAAAAGCATAAGACGACACCTGGAAATTGACTTTAGGTGGAAATTACATTGATTTTGGTACGTTATACATTGATTAGATTATAAAGTTGATGTGAAATTTCATTGGAGGAGGAGGATATTGGTGTTCAACGTCCCGTCGACAACGAGGTCATTAGAGACGGAGCACAAGCTCGGATTAGGGAAGGACGGGGTAGGAAGTCGGCCGTGCCCTTTCAAAGGAACCATCCCGGCATTTGCCTGGAGTGATCTAGGGAAATCACGGAAAACCTAAATCAGGATGGCCGGACGTGGGATTGAACCGTCGGCCTCCCGAATGCGAGTCCAGTGTGCTAACCACTGCGCCACCTCGCTCGGTGAAATCTCAATGACTTCTGTGTATGTTCCCTGGCGCCACACAGAAATCGTACGAAGATTTCTAATGTTAAAGATGCACCGTAAAACACACATAGTGAGATGGGAGCTCTTAGATGTAGAAGTTCCGTTAAATGACGGAAAATTTGACCCGTTGTCAGGCGACAGGCTTGCGTATCGCAGCTGCTCGACTGTGCTGTGCAGCGAACAACGTGATTCTTATAACGATAGCATATTAATGGAAGTGCCTCTATCCCCCGGTCTGAGACAGCATGCTATTGGATTTTTGACTGCACATTACCTCTACTAGATGGCGACAGACTCTGACGCTGACTGTAGCTCAGTTTTTCTTCCTGAAGTATGCTGTGCAAGTATGGCATTGACCATTGTTCTCGAATAAGATCCATTAGCCGCCTTTTTCATGGTTGCGATTCGACTTGGAAATAATAAGAAACGTATTTCATTCTCAAATGTTACAGCTGCATGCCTGGTACATATAAGTTTGCCTGTTTGACAGCCCTTTGATGGTTGGTTACGTTTTTTCGATGGAATAGCCAGAGTTCATTTTTTTGCTCAATTTTACAAGCATAACTACATTAATTTTTTTAATTTTTTTATGCAGTCAGACCCACAGCACATGCCTCTACTACCAAACCGAGCTAAGTGGCGCAGTGGTTAGCACACTGGACTCGCGTTCGAGAGGACGACAGTTCAAACACGCATCCGACCATCCTGATTTAGGTTTTTCGTGATTTCCCTCTTAAGGAAAATGCCGGGATGGTCCTTCGAAAGGGCACAGCTGATTTCCTTCTCTATTCTTCCCTAATTCGAGCTTGTGCTCCGTCTCTAATGACCTCATTGTCGACAGGACTTTAAACACTAACCTCCTCCTCCTCCACTACCAGTAGGACGAATGTGCATCTTCTGCTCAGTTTCCAAGCAGAACGAATGTGTGGTCTATAAATAATTACTATTAAAAACAGTCTTGATCACGATTTATTTTATAAGGTGACCGGTTTCGACCACTACTGTGGTCATCTTCAGACCATTGAGTGGAAACCCCTTTCTGTTGGATTCTCCAACAGAAAGGGGTTTCCACTCAATGGTCTGAAGATGACCACAGTAGTGGTCGAAACCGGTCACCTTATAAAATAAATCGTGATCAAGACTGTTTTTAATAGTAATTATTTACAAGACATTGATCACTGCTGTTCCCATAATGCATTCAAATGTGGTCTATAAGTTACTTTCATCTAAAATGAATTTTGACTCCCTGTCATTAGGGTCAAAATACAAGAGTGCTTCCCACATTTTCCATGTTTTCCATTGAGATTCTATCGCATTCTTTTAGCGGATAATACTAGGGTTTAGCACACTCATCTATGAGGGGATGGCTGACTCAAGGTAAAAATGAGAACAGCATCATTCACAGATCAAAAAGAATCAGAAAAATATATTTAATAAAACTATTCAGCGAAATATGCGAAGGAATTTCCTGTTTTAATTAAAACATAGCATTCAGCTTACTGAGACATTTAAAACAACACAAGGAATAATTACTAAAACACATCCTGAGAGGTTCTATTTTTTTACTTTATACTAGTTCAACCATATGGCTGTATCTTTATTTCAAGGTCATAATTTTATTTCAAAAACATGAAGTTAACTCATTTGACAAGTTAAAAACAATTAACGTAAAAAAGTAATTAAAGAACTGGTAGAGGCGTCAACGAACTAAAATTTTGACCTCTTAAAACCTTGCGATTAAATGATTTGGTAAGACAATTATTCAAATATGGAACACCAAAAGCTGAGGTGAGTACAGTCATGCAGTGGTTAAATCAGTTGGTTGACTTATACCAAACTCAGTACAAAGGAACAGTAACTTTTCCGCCAAGACTGAAGCCGACACAACGGCTCAAGATGCAATGGCTGACACCTACCACAGAAAGCTAACAACTGAGCAGATCAGACAGGGCATTACAGAACTCTACAACGAACTAAAACTGAAATTAGATTACACAGTTACTGGTCGAATAATCCACAAACCAACATACAACCCGAGAGAAATTCCGAGCAAGAGATGCGTGATAGTAAAAGAAACCAGGCTCAACTGGACAAAGGCCA
Organism: Schistocerca serialis cubense; assembly: GCF_023864345.2. NCBI lineage: Eukaryota > Metazoa > Arthropoda > Insecta > Orthoptera > Acrididae > Schistocerca > Schistocerca serialis. Next base: position 541,243,376 of record NC_064639.1, read on the forward strand.
ATTATAACAGTGGATGAATTTGGGGAATTCTTGAAAACATTATGCAGCTGTGGCTGGACTGATAGACACATCGCGTTATAGGCATGGACAACGTTGTTACTAAGTAAAGGCAGGTTTACGACACTGCTCGCAGGCAAGAAAGCACGGACACCGTGGTTTGAGGCGCCATGTGACGGATTACACGGCCCCTACCGCCGGACGTTCAAGTCCTCCCTCGGGCATGGGTGTGTGTGTTGTTCTTAGCATCAGTTAGTTTAAGTTAGTTTAAGTAATGGGTAAGTCTAGGGACTGATGACCTCAGCAGTTTGGTCCCTTAGGAATTCACACACACACAAAGAAGCTCGACATGACGGGCACTGCAGACAGGAGTTCAGTAATCACGCGCAGCACAGGGCACTGACGTGCTATGAAAAAGTCGTAAGTTCCAGTTACAACAGCGCCTATTAACTTGTGTGTGGCGGCCGAAGCGTGCTAGGGAAAAGTGACGCTACAAATATTGAGGAACGCTCCACTCTTCTCCTCCAGGGCACTATTTCAGAAGCATAGGGAAAGCGGTGTAAATAACGAAGCCCAGAGACTCAAGGCAAACAGTTGTGTCTCGTCTGTTCATGTCTGGAGCCGGAGAGAAGGACGACTTTTAACTTGCAGGCCAATCATGGCGACAATCTGGCGATGGCTTTCGGCTGCCAGCTGGCCCACTGAACCAACCGACAAGCTCCGTGGTACGGACGCGGCAAGCCATGGCGAGGCAAGTCCGAAACTTGGCCCGCACGGGTACGGGGAACAGGGAGGCAGGCAGCCTCCGCTCTCTGGGTGACGTCTTTCTATGGACAGCACGCTGATGTCTGCAAGAGTGGAGCCAGGATGCGATCTCACGGCCTCCCAGGTCCGAGGCTGTTCTCCATCACTGTTCGACTGGAGCTTCTGAGGCTCTACTATCATGACGGCTGCTGGCTGTTACCCTTCAGCGGTGTACCTCTCTGCCATCTTGGCGCATTATGCGCCGAAGGGTTTGTTCCAAATGCATAAAATTTCCTTATATGTTACTAAAAGTGAAAGAGACTCTTGCTTACATTTAAATCGTTAAGAAAAAATGATACATTAATTATGACAGACAACGGTGAGCTTAATAGCCAATTTAAACGTTTAACAAATATCACCAACATTATAGTTATGAATTGGGAGAAGTTTCAGGAAGCCGCTACTATTAACAGAAATAGGGTAGAATAATCCGGCACACAAATTAATGGCCGTTATAGCGAAAGAAGTAGTAGAGAATGGGAAGTCCATCTCTCGATCATGCTTACAATTAAGGTGGTAATGTACTCACACCTAAGAGCTGACAATGTAACTAGTGTACCTAGAACTTAATCAATACGATTACTTAAGGCAACTTAAGCAATTAGCCATATATGAATCTCCAAATACGATTACCCAAAATTGGAAATTATTGAGGACAGCTCACTATAATATGGCCCAAGGCCCTAATCACTGTAGCAACCCATGTACTAGGGAGAAGTAACTTAAGCTCACGAGATCACTCGGGAATTTCACTACTAGTTGCCTTTAGCCTTTTTTTTTCTTTATCGTGGAGTATCTGAAAAATAAATCCAACTTCCTGGTACAGCTAAAGTATAAATAACGGTTCAAAACGACTTCTGACAAATTCTAGTAGGATGCCTTGCACCTAGAAAGACACTACTTGTGCAGTGCAAGCACTCATGTAAAACGAAAATGTCAACTTGTATTAAAAGCAGTGCAGGAAAGTTTAGACAGTTGCTCCACTACAAGGCACCAGACGTGCACACATAATACAGAATTGCTCACGAAAAGCGTAATAACAGGAATTGGTCACTCACAGCTGGAAGGGAATGGTAACAAATGCAAGGTCCCGGTGGTCTTTCATATGCTTGCTTCCCAGGATATAGGGTGCCAGGGATAAACAGAGGGCAAACCTCGACGCCCGACGTGTACCTTGATTTCAGCTCACGCTAGCCAGCCAAAACAAGCTCCTCACCCAACAGGAACACAGTTCTCCATAACCATTACCACGCCATCGTCTCGAAAGTATCACTTCCACCTCACATACCAGTTCTTGTGATCCCTTGCTCTTCAGAGCACTGTCCCATGCCTGCCACGCGAAGGCTCTCTCATTCTGCCGGCGAGCCCCAGTCCGGCAAAGACGCACACATGACCGCGCTAATCGACAGGCCGAATCGAGCTGCACGGCTCACCAAAAATTTTAACTTAGGTCATGTGGGCTGTGGTTGCTGGGCTGTGACAACATCACACTAGTGTTGAGAAGTGCAGCTTCTATAATCCGCGAGCTTCTATATTTCGCGAGCTACCACGAACGGGGAGGTGGCAGAGTTCTTGACCTGTCTGGCGATCTTAAACTTTGCAATTGAGGAATAGGGAGCACTCCTTGCAAGGTATTTGTTCAAGCAAAGACGCAAGCGTTCGTACTACACAGCAGATGCAAGGTCCAAACTTAAAGTTAGGAAAATCAGTAGGCCGTGATCATACACCTCTGAGTGAATACCAACTTCGGGAAACATGTCAGATAGGGCATCCTTTGTCTAGTAGACAGGCCTGCGCCCGCATGAACATTCTTTGTCTCAGGAAAACTTACATCTTAGAGAATGTCCCAGTTTCCCAAGGCTTGGCTTCTGACGTCGTACAGCCCGCCCAGTATTCTAGGTCAGCCTCCCGGTTTATGACGTCTTAGAGTTGCATCATTATGCACTGGTCACCTGCTGGATCGTCATCTTGTATCCCAGGTGAACCGTAGCACCTTTAATTTTGGTGAGAGTGCCATTTCACTAGCGCCACTAACTACCTGTACAGCCGATATCGATCCTGGTAATATGCCAGGGCTGGTGTCCCTGGTCGAGAAGTGTGTGGTCGGGTTTAGCGGGCCTTGGTACCGGCAGTTAGCAGAAGGTCACGTGGCTGGCGAGGTGGTTTATGCGGCACTCTTGCTGTCCGGGCGTGGAGCTCGTGAAGACGCGAGTTGTTAAGTTGGTCGCAGCCATATATTTCCGGGTGGATTAAGTACTGACAGCGGAGACTTGCGGAAGGGTAGCTGACGCCGCGTGCAACATGGTCAGTAACTCTGCAGGCTTAAAGATTACAGCACCTGTAGATCACCTGCACGGATTGGAGGCGACAACACCCCTGGTTGGAGCCCTGGAAGTTATGGCCCCTTCGTACCTGAGCGGAGTTAAGTGTTGATCTTTTATAGGTTCTGTTAACGTAAGCCCACGTTTGTCTTGCTGCGGAATTAGGCCCGTCATGTTCGTTACACCTACCAGTGTCGATGGTCACCGGTCAATGTAACTTATTTCAGTCTGTTTGTTTCATATCGTATTCTTTGCAAGTAAATGAATACTCTCTGTTGTGAACTGAGTTGAAGTAGTTGGGGCTTAGGCAAGTGGCTGTAGTTTACGTCGTCAATTTTCATGTAGTATTAGTGAGCGTCAAGCTAGTGACTTGTATGTATAGCCACTTCTGCAATCAGCTAATATCATTTCCTATATCTTAGATATTGCCGTTTGCACCCTTATTTGATCAGGTTACTGTTTCCTTTCTGATGTATATTGGCAGTGTCGTTATGGCAGCGGACGGTGGTTTGCTGTTTCTTGGGCCCAGAGCAGAGAAGTGTTCTGTTCCCGCTGCGGCGACACTTCCGTCGTCGCACGACCTCTAGGTTTGGCAGCAGTCAGCTGTCTCTATCAGCTGCCTTGTGTTAGCTCAAGATAAGTAAATTTGATCGTTTTCATCTGTTACTATAGGTTATCCGTCTTGAGCTGACTGCAATCTAATTAAAAGGAATTACTTCAGACACGTTTCGCTTTTATTTACAAAGCGTCTCCCGTGGTTATTCTGTAAATGTGATACATACGTTTGTAAATTTTTGATTGTTTTAGGTTAAAAACAGCGTTTTATTTACAAAGCTGGTCTGCAACCTATGTTTCTTTACATAAACTGCTCATTCCCTCCTTGCTAGGAGCGGTTGGTTATAACTGGCTTTCTTAAACAGTTTCTCATTCTGCACTGCCACAGTGTTTACGTCTGATCGTTTATTTTCGTTCACGTTGTGAGTGTTGCCAACCTATGAAACGAGTTTGTATGTGTGTGTTGTGTGTGTGTGTGTGTGAGAGAGAGAGAGAGAGAGAGAGAGAGAGAGAGAGAGAGAGAGATTTACTGAAATTGTCTTGTATGTAGATAGAGACGTGACACAAGTGGGGATGGGTTGCTTTTTCATTTTTTTTTTTTTTTTTTTTTTTGCAAGTGTGGGGGGGGGGGGGGGGGGACAGAGATTGGCCTGGACAGTGATTATAGGATAGAATCTGGGAGAATATGATTGTGATAAATGGAGCCTGTGGTTATATGCCTACATTTAATGTTGTATTGAGTGGTCAGTCAGTCAGTGAGTGTGTGATTTGCCAAATTTGTCTGATCATTTATGAGTTGTTTCTTTTCTTTTATACTTTTTTGGATGTGGTAGTTTTCTTGTAAGGTGAGGAAGTCTTTTTTGTTGTTGTTTATCCTTATGATTTCCATATCTGTATCTCTGGTTGTCAGATATGGAAATCATAAGGATAAACAACAATAAAAACCACTTCCTCACCTTGCAAGAAAACTACCACATCCAAAAAAGTACAACAAAAAAGAAACAACTCATAAATGATCAGATCAACTTGGCAAGTCACACACTCTTTAAGCTGATTGACCACTTAATATAACATTAAATGTATACATATAACCACAGGCTCCATTTACTACAACCATTTCATCCCAGATTCTGTTCTACAATCACTGTCCAGGCCCATACCTGAGAAAAAAAAGAGAAAATAAACCCATTCCCGCTCCTTTCATGTCTCTACCTACATTAAAGACAATTTCACTCTCTCTCTCTCCCTCTCTCTCTCTCTCTCTCTCTGTCACACACACGCATAAACACACGAATGTTTTATAAGTTCGTAACACAAGAAAAGAAAACGAACAGGGTTCCACTGAGGTTAACGTACCCACCCGACGAACGTATCACCACCACCATTATCACATGTCCTCACTTCATGAGACTCTGTGGGGAGGTTTGGTATTTAATCCAGGGCAAAGGAGCAAAGTGTGGTGACCAGGAGCTTTACTCCGCCATCCGTCTTTCCCTTTGTTGTAAATGGAAGGGGAAAGTAGCGAACAACATGTAGCGCTCCTAGCCGGTTACCCAGCCAAGTACTGGTCACTCCCGACACTGCTTAATTTAGGATTTTATTATTATTCTCGTGTCAGAAACATACACATAACACAATCCATACAATTGTTGACAGATCAACACAGTTTGTATAATCTTTGACCAAAATTTACCAACTTCCAGTGCATATTCCGTTGCCTGGTGAAGGTCATCTTCTACGCAGGGGCTAGATACAGTCGACACTGAAGCGTATGTTGAACAGTGTGTTCTTCCCCGCAGTCACAGTGGGTTTTGTTTCCTTCAATGTAGCCCCATGTTTGCAGGCTAATCCGTGATATGTCCACTCCTGACCTCAGCCTCTTCAAGGACTTCCAGAGCGGCGAGTTCTCATCACGACCAGATAAAGATTGAGGAGGGTGGGATTTTCAGTCCTCCATAGTTGCGTACTGGCTTCTTTGCCAGTGGTTGTTAGTTTCTCCGATGTTCTGAGGAGACTTTTTCTCGACCTTAGTCGTTGTGAGTTAGGTTGTTGTCTATGCATGGGAAGCGTTTGTTTCTGCTCCACTTTTGTTCTTACCCTGTTGTAAGCAGGCTGTTTAGGTTTTTATGTTGGTAACGCCACGTAGGGCTCTGTATGAAAATCACTGACTGTGCTGTGTGCAGTCTGTGGCTGGTTGGACTCATTGTTCAAATATTCACTAGTGTAGTGTTGGACAGTTGGATATTAACAGCGCGTAGCGTTGTGCATTTGGAGGTGAGCCGCTAGCAGTGGTGGATGTGGATAGAGAAATGCCAAAGCTTTGAGAACGGACGATCTGGACGTATGTCCACCAGTAAAAGGAAATTTGTAAAGATGGATGTCATGAATTTATATATATATATATATATATATATATATATATACTCCTGGAAATTGAAATAAGAGCACCGTGAATTCATTGTCATGGAAGGGGAAACTTTATTGACACATTCCTGGGGTCACATACATCACATGATCACACTGACAGAACCACAGGCACATAGACACAGGCAACAGAGCATGCACAATGTCGGCACTAGTACAGCGTATATCCACCTTTCGCAGCAATGCAGGCTGCTATTCTCCCATGGAGACGATCGTAGAGATGCTGGATGTAGTCCTGTGGAACGGCTTGCCATGCCATTTCCACCTGGCGCCTCAGTTGGACCAGCGTTCGTGCTGGACGTGCAGACCGCGTGAGACGACGCTTCATCCAGTCCCAAACATGCTCAATGGGGGACAGATCCGGAGATCTTGCTGGCCAGGGTAGTTGACTTACACCTTCTAGAGCACGTTGGGTGGCACGGGATACATGCGGACGTGCATTGTCCTGTTGGAACAGCAAGTTCCCTTGCCGGTCTAGGAATGGTAGAACGATGGGTTCGATGACGGTTTGGATGTACCGTGCACTATTCAGTGTCCCCTCGACGATCACCAGTGGTGTACGGCCAGTGTAGGAGATCGCTCCCCACACCATGATGCCGGGTGTTGGCCCTGTGTGCCTCGGTCGTATGCAGTCCTGATTGTGGCGCTCACCTGCACGGCGCCAAACACGCATACGACCATCATTGGCACCAAGGCAGAAGCGACTCTCATCGCTGAAGACGACACGTCTCCATTCGTCCCTCCATTCACGCCTGTCGCGACACCACTGGAGGCGGGCTGCACGATGTTGGGGCGTGAGCGGAAGACGGCCTAACGGTGTGCGGGACCGTAGCCCAGCTTCATGGAGACGGTTGCGAATGGTCCTCGCCGATACCCCAGGAGCAACAGTGTCCCTAATTTGCTGGGAAGTGGCGGTGCGGTCCCCTACGGCACTGCGTAGGATCCTACGGTCTTGGCGTGCATCCGTGCGTCGCTGCGGTCCGGTCCCAGGTCGACGGGCACGTGCACCTTCCACCGACCATTGGCGACAACATCGATGTACTGTGGAGACCTCACGCCCCACGTGTTGAGCAATTCGGCGGTACGTCCACCCGGCCTCCCGCATGCCCACTATACGCCCTCGCTCAAAGTCCGTCAACTGCACATACGGTTCACGTCCACGCTGTCGCGGCATGCTGCCAGTGTTAAAAGACTGCGATGGAGCTCCGTATGCCACGGCAAACCGGCTGACACTGACGGCGGCGGTGCACAAATGCTGCGCAGCTAGTGCCATTCGACGGCCAACATCGCGGTTCCTGGTGTGTCCGCTGTGCCGTGCGTGTGATCATTGCTTGTACAGCCCTCTCGCAGTGTCCGGAGCAAGTATGGTGGGTCTGACACACCGGTGTCAATGTGTTCTTTTTTCCTTTTCCAGGAGTGTATAATGGTAAGACAGAGATTCAGGAACCAGGTTTTAAATTGTAAGACATTTCTAGGGGCAGATGTGGACTCTGACCACAATCTATTGCCTATGAACAATAGATTAAAACTGAAGAAACTGCAAAAAGGTGGAAAATTGAGTATATGGGACCTGGATAAACTGAAAGAACCAGTGGTTGTAGAGAGCTCCAGGGAGAGCATTAGGGAACGATTGAGAAGAATGGGGGAAAGAAATACAGTAGAAGAAGAATGGGTAGCTTTGTGAGACGAAATAGTGAAGGTAGCAGAGGATGAAGTTGGTAAAAAGACGAGGTCTAATATAAATCCTTGGGTAATAGAAGAGGTATTGAATTTTATTCATGAAAGGAGAAAATACAAATATGCAGTAAATAAAGCAGGCAAAAGAGCATACAAACGTCTCAAAAACGAGATCGAAAGGAAGTGCAAAATGGCTAAGCAGGGATGGCTAGAGGACAAATAAAAGGATGTAGAGGCACATATGACTAGGGGTAAGATAGATACTGCCTACAGGAAAATTAAAGAGATCTTTGGCGAAAAGAGACCGACTTGCATGAATATCAAGAGCTCAAATGGAAACCCAGTAATAAGCAAAGAAGGGAAAGCAGAAAGGTGAAAGGAGTATATAGAGGGTCTATACAAGGGCGATGTTCTTGAGGACAATATTATACAAATGGAAGAGAATGTAGATGAAGATGAAATAGGAGATATGATACTGCGTGAAGAGTTTGACAGAGCACTGAAAGACCTAAGTCGAAACAAGGAGTAGACAACATCCCATTAGAACCAATGACAGCCTTGGGAGAGCCAGACCTAACAAAACTCTACCATCTAGTGAGCAAGAATTCTTTACATGCGAATGGAAAAACTGGTAGAAGCCGACCTCAGGGAAGATCAGTTTGGATTCCGTAGAAATGTTGGAACACGTGAGGCAATACTGACCCTACGACTTATATCAGAAAATAGATTAAGGAAAGGCAAACCTACGTTTCTAGCATTTGTAGACTTAGAGAAGGCTTTTGACAATTTTGATTGGAATACTCTCTTTCAAATTCTAAAGGTGGCAGGGGTAAAATAGTACAGAAACCAGATTGCAGTTATAAGAATCGAGGGGCATGAAAGGGAAGCAGTGGTTGGGAAGGGAGTGAGACGGGATTGTAGCCTATCCCCAATGTTATTCAATCTGTATATTGAGCAAGCAGTAAAGGAAACAAAAGAAAAATTCGGCGTAGGAATTAAAATCCATGGAGAAGAAATAAAAACTTTGAGGTTCGCCGATGACATTGTAATTCTGTCAGAGACAGCAAAGGTCCTGGAAGAGCAGCTGATCGGAATGGACAGTATCTTGAAAGGAGGATATAAGATGAACATCAGCGGAAGCAAAACGAGGATAATGGAATGTAGTCGAATGAAATCGGGTGATGCTGCGGGAATTAGATTAGGAAATGAGACACTTAAAGTAGTAAAGGAGTTCTGCTATTTGGGGAGCAAAATAACTGATGATACTCGAAGTAGAGAGGATACGTAGACTGGCAATGGGAAGGAAAGCGTTTCTGAAGAAGAGGAATTTGTTAACATCGGGTATAGATTTGTGTGCCAGGAAGTCGTTTCTGAAAATATTTGTATGGAGTGTAGCCATGTATGGAAGTGAAACATAGACGATAAATAGCTTGGACAAGAAGAGAATAGAAGCTTTCAAAATGTGGTGCTACAGAAGGATGCTGAAGATTAGATGGGCAGATCACATAACTAATGAGGAGATATTGAACAGAATTGGGCAGAAGAGAAATTTGTGGCACAAGTAGACTATAATAAGGCATCGCTTGGTAGAGCATATTCTGAGGCATCAAGGGATCACTAATTTAGTATTGGAGGGCAGTGTGAAGGGTGAAAATCGTAGAGGGAGACCAAGAGATGAATACACTAAACAGATTCAGATGGATGTAGGTTGCAGTAGGTACTGGGAGATGAAGAATCTCGCACAGGATAGAGTAGCATGGAGAGCTGCATCAAACCAGTCTCAGGACTGAAAACCACAACAACAACAGTCTGCTTGTGATGTCCTCCTTACTCTCTCCGTCATTGGTTATTTTTACAGTCTTGGTAGCAGAATTCCTTGACTTCATCTACTTCATGACCACCAATCGTGGTTGGTTGGTTTGTGGGGGCTGAAGGGCCAGACTACAAAGGCCATTGGTCCGCACCAATCCTGATTTTAAGTTTCTCGCTCCTTTCATTTCTGCTACTTCTCATTACTTTCGTCCTTCTTTGATTTACGTTCAATCCATATTCTGTACTCATTAGACTGTCCATTCCATTCAGCAGATCATGTAACTCTTCTTCACTTTCCCTCAGGATAGCAATGTCATCAGCGAATCATTTCATTGATACTGTTTCGCCTTGAATTTTGATTAGAAATTCTGATGGAATGCTATCGATTCCTTCTGCCTCATTTTACCGTAAGTCCTCCAAAGCTTTTTAAATTATGATTCTAATACTGGATTCCCTCTCTTTTCTACATCGACTCATGTTTCCTCTTCTATCACATCAGACAAATCTTCCCCCTCATAGAGGACTTCAATGTACTCTTTCCACCTCTCCACTTTCTCCTGTGCATTTAATAACGGCATTCCAGTTGCACTCTTAATGATACCACCCTTGTTTTTAATTTCACCGAAGATCGTTTTGACTTTCCTATAAGCTGAATTCGTCCTTCCGACAATCTTTTCTTTTTTGACTTCTTCACATGATCGCCGCGCGGGATTAGCCGAGCAGTCTATCGCGCCACATTCGTGGACTGTGCGGCTGGTCCAGGCGGAGGTTCGTGTCCTCCCTCGGGCATGGGTGAGTGTGTTTGCCCTTAGGGTAATTTAGGTTAAGTAGTGTTAAGCTTAGGGACTGGTGACCTTAGCAGTTAAGTCCCATAAGATTTCACACACATTTGAATACTTTTTTCACATTTTTCATGCAGCCATTACGTCTTAGCTTCCCTGCACATCCTATTTATTTCATTCCTCCTCGAGATGTATTTATGTTTTCCTGAATTTCCTTGAACATTATTGCACTTCCTTCTTTCATTGATCAGCTGAAGTATTTCTTCTGTTACCCATGGATTTTTGCAATTGCCTTCTTTGTACCTATTTTTTTCTTTCCAGCTTCTGTGACTGCCCTTTTTAGAGATGTCCATTCCTCTTCAACTGTACTACCTACTGGACTATTCTTTATTGCTGTATCTACAGCCTTAGAGAACTTCAACCGTATCTCTTCATTCCTTAGTACTTCTGTATTCCACTTCTTTGCGTATTGATTCCTCCTCATTAATGTCTTAAACTTCAGCCTACTCTTCATCACTACTACATTGTGATCTGAGTTTATATCTGCTCCTGGGTTCGCCTTATAATCCAGAATTGGATTTCGGAATCTCTGCCTGATCATGATGTAATCTAACTGAAATCTTCCCTTATCACCCGGCCTTTTCCAAGTACATCTCCTCCTCTTGTGAATCTTGAACAGAGTATTGGCTGTTACTAGCTGAAATTTATTACAGCACCCAATTAGCCTTTCTCGTCTCTCATTCCTTGTCCCAAACCCATATCCTCCTGTAACATTTTCTTCTGCACCTTCCCCTAAAACTGCATCCAGTCCTCCACGACTAGTAGTTAATTCAACTTAAAATACAGCGTGGTGGCAATTCGGTACTGCAGAGAGAAACGTCGGTATCCGGCTTAGTAAAAGAGTACACTGAAACATGTTCAGTGAAGTCGACAGTGACTTAGTACAGGAAAACGTTACTACCTTAAGGTCAGTGAAGATAGTACAGAGATCGAACAGTGCTTTCTATTTATTTGATAAAGCGGTAATCATTCGTTTATCATCTTTTTACCAGGGTGCTTCAATTAATGGTGGAAGACGTTTCTCCTAGACCACGTTGAACAAAGGTAGTCTAGCCTTCGATGTTATTACAATATTACCAGTGTAGCACAACCTTCTCTTCACAAATGTTAAGACGTTACGCTGTTTCTATGACCGTCACGGTTCTCCGTTTTTCTCTAATCCTCCATCCCCTGGCATCTTCATCTATTAAATGACGAAAGTGGTTTCTTAATAGTCTTCTTTTCAATGTTAATACTTTTCCCTCGTATTTTTCTTAAATGTGAGATTAAATCTACATTGATGACTTTTTTTTTATTTACGGAATATTTCGCCTGTGCTTGGAAGAAACGTATTTACACAACTTAATGAATACACTGTATTGTAATTATTGTGGAACATCATGACAGAGTATACAAGTTTTTAAAGTGATGTCGTTATTGCAGATTCATATTAATGATTGTCTATTTGCTATTGAGCGTTCATTTACTTTGGTTTATGGTATAATTTTATTGAGTTTTTGTTGGCAGTTGCTAGAATTGCATGTTTTACTTCACCTTTTGTGTTGTCAATAATGATGAGATTCCCGAAGATCTTGTAACCACCATATCTAGTGAAGGAGACTCGTCTGCAAACAAGGATTGATTAATTCGTTTTTTTAACTTATCAATAGGAATTCTTTATTCTTCTGATCAAATGTAAGTCCTGTTTTCTTAGAAATTTTATAATAGTTTATCATTATTTCGATAACGTATGTTTCTGAATTGCTTATTATATCTACATCATACCCCTAGGTGACGTTTGTAATGTTTACATCCGCCAGCTGCATTCCTTTTCATTTTGTTTTAGTAACTGCCTTATCAACATTCTTCAAATGAGGTTAAGAAGTACAGATGAGTTAATGTCGGTTTCCAAAGTACATCTTAGAATTTTCGGTTTTTCCGGCCAGTAATTTCTTCACTAAGATATTTCTTGTATTCATTTTAAAATCAAGTTAATTAATCTTGCAGGTGTATTAAATTCGCTCATGAAGAGCAATATTTGTCAATTAATGCTGTCATAAGCCTGCTTAAAACAGCCAATCGATCTAAGTATGGTAATAAAGTGTTTATAACTGATATATTCAGGGAGACTACAGTTCAATTCGACGTCCCGCCATCCCGATTTAGATTTTCTCTAGTTTCCCTAAATATATGAAGAACTGGTTCCAGTGAAGAGAACACGGCTGATTTCCCTTCTCATCCTTCCAAAACTAAGTTTCTTAAACACTAATCTTCCTTCCTTTCTTGTCGTTTATTCCATTTTTTCTCCAATGTGAGAGGAAAAAGTATGCGTACCTAAGCGAACACAGTGTTATAGTGAGATCCCTGCAGATTTATGGGATTATTTTTTGATCTTGTTTCTTTGTAGATTACGCTGTAGCTGGGATCTTACTTTGTATCATTAACGTATAAACCTCAAGCGCTACTACTGGCGTGTTTATGTTCCACCACGTTACTCTGACAGTAGTAGTTCAACTACTTTACAACGATACCTCGGCGACCGTGAATGTCCTCATCCAATGTAAATTACTTACATATAATTCTCATGAATCGTACCGTACCATATGAAACTATGTGTTACCGCCCTCAACATCAAGTATTTCGCTGGAGTGAATGATATTACAGGCATAATTTGTTATAAACCTGGGATATGAAGTTTGATATCCACCGACGTACTGTTTCAGAAATCTCTCCTGCACACAATCTGTTTTGGAGAAATGTTAGGTAAATTATCCACAAATAACCACAAAGTTTTATTCTTCTCACGTGTCCTTCCTTATTGCGCTAGGTATATTCTCACTGTTCGAGTTATGTACCATTGTTTAGTTAAACCTTTGGCATAACTCTTCAAAGGCCTATTTTTAGTTCCTTCCCTCTCGGTTATTGGTGTCATACAAACATTTAATGCCATTAAATTTCTGTGCTTTCTTAAATGGAAACATGGTCTTTTACTCTGGAGCGTGAATAATCCGCATATGACAGATATTACGCCTCCAACGAAATATCATTTCTATTGGAAAGCGTACGCAGGGTAAAACGCTTCCTTTCATGCTGATCTGTTCTGTTTTGGTTCTGTTCTTAATTTATTGTCAGGTACAGTCGTCGAATAATGTCTGTTTAATGGTACGCGAGCAAGGGAGCATTGAGAATTCTAACAATGTTACCATTATACTCGCCTTGTAGGTCGCTTAAAAGGATGATTAATAACCGCTTCGCTTTACAAAAGTTTCTACACAACTTGATTAATGGACGATGCCATTCTTTTATGCGACGCAAAGGCCGCTGTGAAACAACACAATGCTTTTATTATTCATGGTCCATTACCCCAGCAAAGAAATTTCGCTTCACTTGTTCTCCGGTCGGTCGAAAATGTTCCGTGCAACCATAAGTGTTGGCTTCAGATTCTGTGGCACGCTCTACGTCATATTTCAACGTTACGAACCCACTGCTTCGCATCGTGAAACAAGTTTTAGCGAAAGAGTGGTGAGATAATTTTAGAAATTGCGTTGCTTGCCTCAGAGCAACATTGGCTATCGTGCTTGTTAAGAACAGTAACCTGGTACTAACAAAGTAAGTGCCCAAGCTCTTATAGTGAAAAACCCAATAAAAATAGTTTTAAAATATAGAGATGTGTCTTTCCTATCAATCATGAAGGTAAGTTATCAGTAAAACTCCGCATTTCTGAACAGTTGATGTTTGAGGATGAAATAATCTCAGGCCCACAGAAGCGCAAGTCGCGAAACAAGTAACGGATTGTTTAACTGACAGTTATGATCAGAAGACGCACAAGAGTCATAAAAGAGGTATTAATTAGTAAAAGGCTAAACGTTCTCTTCAGACGACATGTGTTAACACGCGTAAAACCTTGTCTCTGAACTGCGTCATCTGACTACAAACGCAGAACGATCAAGATTACTTTTGCAGAATTCGTATCCAAACTTTTGCGTTGTTTCCTACCAACTTGATATTATAAAGAGAGAAAGCTTAAGTTTCTAACCTGGAAGAAACAAGATCTTATTATTCCTCTCGAAACACTGCTGCAAGACGTGCAAATCTATTGTCAGACGACAAAGAAGGTACAGGCACCTTTCTAATATAACCATTTTCATAGTCTTGCACTTGAAAAGATGGGAATATTAAACTTGTTTTAAAAATTGTATTTTCTCAGAAGGCAATGTTAGAAGCCAAGTTCAACAACTGTGTGCTGCAGAAGGGCCGACCTTCTGGAAGGTGCTATCCCTTGTTAACTTCGGCGTACTTTACTGACGTAGGGTGACGTTTCCGAACAAAGGTACCCATCCCCCTTCTGTTTCTGAATATATCGTTCAGAGTAAGTCGGTATTGTTTCGTTACACCCTGTGTGTCTGAAATTTGTTGGATGACGACGGAATCTCCGTGGGACCACTAGAAGATGATAATGTGGTATATGGTCAGAGATGCAAAGTACATCTTCCACATGTGGTGCAGGACGGGCATCTGAATATCATTGCAAATGAATGTAGTTTATTAATCATAAATAGACGGAAAAATCCATTATTGTTCTGTTATACACTGTTCAGTCACATTAATATGAAGTCCTATTAATAGCCTGAACAGCCACATTTTTCAGCGCAGGAGGAGAGGGAGTGCATTCTGTAAAACACCGACAGATATGTGGAGCATGCCGACTGCACCGACATGGCCAGCATGTAAGGAGTCAGGCAAATGCAACACCTTCCATGAAAACCCGGACATGATAAGCAAATCCAGTAGTATGTCACATAGCTCCGAATAAATCGTGACATTAAATTAACCAAAGTAATACGAGTAACGAGTGAGCTAATGGAATACCACAGACTAACACAAGAATGCTTAAATGCATGTCATACCTTCCCACCGTGAGACAGACGCAGTTACGAGGGGAGAAACGACAACAGAAGCCGAGAGCAGAACCGTGTTAAGCTGAAGGCCCTACGATATGGGACGGACACCCACGTCGCCAGCTAACCGCTAGGACCACCCCAGCCGCAAGTTTTAGCGTGAGACTTTTTCGCGTCTCTGTTACGTTAGGACAACCCCCCCCCCCCCCAGCCCATGTTAAAAGCTAGAGCCCTCCAGAAGAACAGTGTAGATCTTACGATAACACAAAAAAGGCCACCCCCAGCCGCATGTTTTAGCGTGAGACATTTTCGCGTCTCATTGCAAACTTTAAAAACGTTGCTCCACCACGAAAAGTATAACGTTTCTCATTGGATAGACAGAATTTTTGTAGGTGGAGCTTAGGGTTAACACTGAGACCCTGATTGGTCAGATGAAAACACAACCATATAGTTTTTTTAAACAAACTTCGGTAAATTGTAGTAAGGAGAAGTTAGGATGGAGTTGCTTCCGAGACAGCGAGGTGAGCAGAGCTGTGCTGCCCGACGCCCCGTGACGAACACCGACAAGGTAATGAACGCACGCGATGCCGTATAACAGCGCATAAAGCTTCACTCAGAACTGCAGAAGTCTCATCTGTTACACCCCCTTTTTGCGTAATACTAGTGTCGATCGTCAATTAAAGCTCATGGTGTTCACATTTGCCACTGGAAGTAAAAATCTGAAACGCGATGATTTTTCCGTTATATAGTTATTGAGAAGCCTCATCAGCCACTGTAATTTACGACAAGTTAGATAAGTAATTAAAGATTACTGTAGACCATTTTGATAGTTTTCTCTTTTGTGAAACTTAATTTGAACCTAGATTATAGATGTGATATGGCTTAGGTCATCCTTCGATCCACTGTAGAACTTGGAAACCTATTCAGGGAATATTCGTTCACATTTTTGTTGATCGCAGTTGGTTTTTACCATCCTGTATTAAAACATTTCCTTTTATCAATAGTGCAATTTATAAACAATGTTTTGTGAGTAGAATAAAATTTCCAATGGTAAACTTAACTGCTTTTTCGACGATATTTTACCAGCTAACTAGAAATAGGAAAGCCTTGAACCCCTTCCACTAAATTTAGTTAGTATTAAGATTCTTTTACAGGGAGTGCAGTGGAGCTGACGCTGAAATCATTAAGTATTTGGTTATATCATCGCTAGTCTCACTGAACTCTTCTGAATTCTACATGTCATGTGTGGTCTGGCGTCTCCTTACCAGCAACTGGTCCCAGGTTCAAACTAGTCAATTCCCTAAAAAACACGCTCAGAGCGTCGTTGCGCGAAAGTGCTAGGGAGACACGATATAGAAGAAACAGACACCACGCAGAATGTTAGAAGCAGGGTTAGGTTTCTCGGTTGAGGAGCCAAGACGCGAACAGCCCGACAGAGGTGGTCCTACAGAGTTTCGAGATAAACCCAGGCAGTTTGGTGGCCAGGGGTGTATGGCAAACTCATCCTGCTGCTCTTCAAACCACGTACGTCTACTGTGTGCTGTGTGATATGTTCCATTGTCCTGAAGGTAGATATCATTGTGCCGAGAAAAACTGCCCATAGGGCTGGACATGGTTCCCAAGAACAAATGCATACTTGCGTTGATACATTGTTGCTTTCAGAATGACTGAGATCTCCTAGGGAATGCCTCCAGCCTTGACACTTATGAAGATTGCTGCAGGCCGTTTGCTTTCAGGCTTATCACAACGTCCATCTGTCCAAAGGAGCTTAAAACGTGGTTCATCTGAAAAGGACACCTGACCCCAGTCAGTGGATGTCCAGTTACGGTAATGGTGTGCAAATTCCAGCCTTCGTCATCGATGAACCGGACGCCTGAGGCCCGTGCGCAGCAACATTCCTTGAATTATAGTTGAGGAGCCACTGTTAGCAGATCCTTGGTTCATCTGGTTGGTCAGTTGCACATCTATTCGCCCGTAGATATCTCCACAGTCGTCGTTCATTCTTGTCACCTACTAACCAGGCGCCTCAGCGCCGGTTTGGGACAGCGCCATTTCACAACGCACCAGTGTACTTTAGCCACTGCGGCACGCGAACAGTTTACACAAGTAGCCGTTTTGGAAATGCTTCCACCCTTGGCCCAAAAGCCGGTGATCATGCCCTTTTCGACACATAAATCGTTTCGCTTCCGCGTTATGACAACGACTGCACTGCTTCCTGCGTCCCCCCTCAGTGTTGGTGATGCCACCTGCCGTCTGCCAGTGGTTTTTGCACGTTGTCGTCGAACATGGGCGCCGGTCTCAGTAACGTAACTGGGCCATGTACGATTGGGAAACGATCACTGGTAACAAGAAGGCCTCTAAAATATTCTACCAGTATGTGCCTGAAGGACATAACCTGCTTGTAGAAATAACAGGTGTTACGCTGAGACTCACGGGAAGAAATCTTAGGAGACGAAATTCACACTCGAAAGAAGTTCGTTACAAAACACTTGTTCGACTCATTCGCGACAGTCTTGGGGTCTTACCGGCTGAGACGAGCAAAATGATATTAGAGAGGATAGAAAGAAAAGCGGTGAGTTTCGTCACGAGTTCATTTAGCAAAGTATAGAGAGTTGTTGCTCATAACGATCAGACTTTCTATAAAAAATGTGAAAGTGTACGTTCCAAGAAGTGCAGGAACGATTTCTTCCTCCCACATACGTATTACAAAATGAGCTAAACAGAAAAATAAAAAGACTTGAAGATACGTGCTATTGTGATATTCGGTAACCTGCGACTTTTAATAAAATTCGATAAATGAAACTCTGTTAAATAACTACTCACTTTGATGGCAGCGTAAATGACAACAGCCTTCGATCGCTAAAGAGTGTCCTAGCGCTAAAGAACCTTCATATGACTTTACTCTGTGCCCTCAGGTTTCCCTTGTAATACTTTCCTTGTTTAATATTATCGTCAAAAGTTAACTAAACAAACACTATTTTTTGCCTTGTTTCACTATTTTTATTATCGTTACTACAAACCTAGGTTTCGGGTTATAAGCCCATTTCCAAGCACATTACGGATTCCCAAAGATAATAATGCACAGATAGACGTGATGATAAGGCAAAGATAGTTATCTCAACTTCTTAATTTATCGATCCATGGCTTGACGTAAAATTACTTCAATGACCATTTTCAACAAATTACGTACGGAATTACACAATGCAGTAATTACACTAAAATGACTAAACATACCTTGGATAAACTTACGTGTCAGTCAATACCTTTTTATATACTGATGAACTGAGGTCCAAAGCTTTACTTCTCTGATATCACCTTCAGAATATCAACCCCAAAATAGAAGTATAAATTTGGGCCTCAGTCCACCAGTTGATAAAGTGTTCTTGGCTGATGCATAATTTTATTCCCAGGTATGTTTAGTCGTGTCAGTGTAATTGCTGAATTGTGTAATTCCATTTGTAATTTGTTAAAAATGGTCATTGAAGTAACTTTACATTAAGTCATGGATCGATACATTAAGAAGTTGATATGACTACGTTTGCCTTATCATCATATTTATCTGTGCATTACAATCTTTGGGAATCAGTAATGTACTTGAAAACAGGCTTATAACCCGAAACCTAGGTTGTGCCGTAACAATAATACAATTTGTTAAACAAGGCAAAAAACAGTGTTTGTTTAGTTAATTTACAATGTTTCACCAAGAACTTACAGATGATTCAGTTAAAATGACTTTGAATGCAAGCCAAGCATCGTTAACTGCGCTTTATAAACGATTCCTAACCAAGAAGACGAAAGCATGTCAATATATTTCGTTGAATAAGCACTGCCTAAATTACGAAATAACACCAAGATCAAAGAAACCTCAGCTTCCGCAAGACATGTGAAGAGAGCAGCAGAAGAACTATGGATTAAACGGGAAATGTCGAATTGGTACAACGTTCGTGATTATGTGAGTATGCAGCTGAAATTATTACATATGCAGCTTACTCATTTGACACATCCATGTGAATTTATGTGGTTGGACTAAATTGTTAGGGAAACAGTTTCAGTCTTCATTTATAATACGTTTCTGTGTCAAAAGAAGAAGTTAGAAGAGTTATTATCAGTGAAGAAGGGAACCTTAAACCCAAAAATGCCGATCCACTATGCACATAGAATTGCGAATTTATCAACATTAATACTTTCAGAACCAGAAGTAGAGTTATTATCAAAGGCCACAAATACGCTGTATACATAATTACAAAACCTCAAGAGTTAGACCATCTATGGATGGATCAGAAACTAGCCCTACAGAAAGACATAGCAACGAAAGTGCAGTGTGTAGAAGATATCAACCAGGCACAGAAACAACAACAAGTGGAATATAGGAAGAACAACGAGATCATAGTCATGAAGAAACTTAAAGTTAGGATTGAACACAGTAATGCAATTGTTAGTAGCGAAGATAAAGAAGGGTATGTAGTCTGTTAAATACAACAGATAATACAAGCAAACTAGAACATTTCTTCCAGTCAGTGAAGCTACAAAGACTACAGAGAGATTCAACACCTACTTACAGTGATCAGGCTAAGCAGGTAGTAAACTACCTGAACGTTAGCTTAATGACAGACGACAGCAACCATAAATTTAAAATTTATCGAAAGGACTCCTTCACTGACACATTCATCCCGGCTTCCTTCCAATATACTACAGCCTATAAACATGCAGCAGTCCACCACATGATCCACCGTCTCCTTTCTCTCCCTATGTCCCAAGAAACTTTGACCACGAACTTAATACAATATAAACAATAACCCAAATAATTAATTTGATCCCGACATCACTAATAAAATTCTAGAAAAAAAGATGAAGAAACAAGCCAGATCCCTAATGTCCTCAGTGAAAAACACAAACAAACCGGAAAATGAATGGTGCAGATTACCTTCTATAGAGAAAGCGCTAAACAGGAAGATTAACATTTTGAAGGCAACGGGTTTCCCTGTGGTTTTCTATGTCCCTCAGACAATAGGTAGTTGCTTGTTGAATGCAAAAGACAAACAACCAACCATCACAAAAGTGGGGTTTATAAAATCACATACCTTGAGTGTCGGTCGTGCTACATTTGACAGACGGAGAAGTCAAGAACGTCATAGAAGCTGGTGATTGAAGAAGCCTGATTCACCCTTTGCGGAACATTGCCTTAACAATAACCAACACACATAATAAATGTACACGTCTTACACACAGAGGAAAAGGGGGCTAAACTCAACCATTTAGAAATTTTAGAAATTAAAAAACATATTTGCACATTCCACACCTATTATTAAACGAGCAAGCCCAATTCAACTGTTCACCTCTTTTAGATAATGTCAGCTCCGGGACAGAGGTGAAACTTTGGGCCTCAATTCGTCAGTAAATACAAAGTTCTTGGCTGATGCATAGCTTCATTCCCAAGGTACGTTTAGTCATGTTAGTGTAATTGCTGAATCGTGTAATTCCATTTGTAATTTGTTAAAACATGGTCACTGAAGTAATTTTACATTAAGCCATGGATCGATGCACTAAGAAGTTGAGATTACTATCTTCGCCGTATCATCACGTTTATCTGTACATTATCACCTTTTGGGAATTAGTAATGTACTTGAAAATGGTCTTATAACCCGAAACGTAGGTTGTGCCATAACAATAATAAAATTTGTGAAACAAGGCAAAAAACAATATTTGTTCAGTTAATTTACAGTTTTCACCAAGAACCCACAGATGATTCAATTAAAATGATCGCCAAAAGTAATCGTGGTACACACACACACACACACACACACACACACACACACACACACACACACACACACACACACACATCTCGAATCCATGTTCTCAAACTGTCGAGAAAACAGAAGAATTAATAGTAAAATTGATAAAATTAGAAGAACAAAACGCATTAAATACTATCAACATGCATTGTTTCATGGTCACGCACGTAAATTATTCGTTACTCATTTAAGCGTAGGAGCATTATGTTGTAAATAATATTGCTATCTTAAGAGACCATTGTTTATTCTCATCTTTCACTCTGTCTCTGAGGGAGATGGGGACTTGCGATAGGGTGGAGTCCTTTTAAGCCAGTTGCATTTCATGCTCTATTGTTACTGAGTACTTTTAATCTTGCGTTCTTATTTGTTTAGGATGTAATATGTAATGATGTTGGAAGGGAGATAGATGTTGTTATTATATAATCCCGGCATTCGCCTTCTGGCTGATCAAAATCCTCCGAGTTTGTGACACTTCCACTGAGTGACGCTTGTACTGAGAGGGAATGTGTTAACATACACACGGACCAGAGAACACTGTAGGTGGTGGACAGGGTGTTCCTGAAGTAGGAAACACCGGCCTGTCCACCGCTACCTGCGGCGTATTCGGTGGAAAGGCACAGCCCATTTCCTGCACAAAGTTCCCTGTCTATGTACCACTTCATAGTGTGTGTGGCTTTCTCTCAGAGTTCAGTACTGCAGGTGACCTCGACAGTGTCCCGCGTTTTATTGCTGAGACACTGGAGTTCACCGAGACCACCAAAGGGAAGCCTTTACTAATTTACAACGAGCGTCGATATATAGTGGGCTGTACAAATAAACAAGAATTGACTTGCTGGCGTAGTGTATACTTTAAAAACAGTGAATGCAAGGGAAGATCATCCACAGAAAAAAACACAGTATTAGGGGAAAGTAGACATGTTTGTATTCCAGATGAAGCAGCAAATGAAGTGCTAAAATATTTTGTCAGTGCAAAGAACCGTGCAAAAGAAACAGACGCTACAGTTTCATCAGTTTACATTGAGGAAGTAGGGCATCTCTTCAGTAGAGGCTAAGACTTCGTAACAACATTACCAGCATACAGAAGTGCGAAATAATGGTTACATAGCATTAAGCGAAAATATATGGGAACTACACAAGATCCTACCTGCTCTGGAGGAATATTCTTCCAAGAAAATAATTTACTGTTGAATGATATCAGCCATTTTTACTAGCAGATGATAACAGGGGACAGAATGACCGAATGTTTGTCAGCGAAAAGGAAAAAGCGTATTTATCAAACTGCAAATTATTCTTTGTAGATGGAACGTTCAAGAACGTTCAAGAGTTCGATATCATTCTTTGTATATGGAACGTTCAAGATTTCGAGCAAGCAGTTTGGACACGCCGACTTTACTAGTTCTTGGGATGAAACAAAACTCATTGCATGTGTTTAAGCTTTGCTGCCAAACAAAAAATGAAAAACATATGAACGTTTTTTAAAGCTATTTAAAGTAACGTTCCTCGATGGAACCCTGCGTCTCTGTTGATGGACTTCAAAATTGTCATCGTCCAAGCAGCTAAAGTTTGTTTTCTGGAACAGAGGTTACTGGTTGCAGTTATCATTTTAATCAACGTTTGTGGAAACAAGTTCAGTGTCGCGGTCTCGTTCCAGTATTTAAGGAAAACGCGGAAATACGTGGTCACATAAGAATGTGTTCTATTCTAGCACATCTTTCCCTCTATATGTCGGATGACGGTTGGCTGTGTATTCAGCAGAGCACTCCTAAAACCCAAAAACTTCAGGATCAGTGGCTCGATAACACACACATGCCAAGCGAGATGTGGAATTGCAGTGGCAGGTGCCATCGTACTAACAACGTCTTATAAGGATGGAACCGAAGGATAAATATATTAATATCAAAAGTTCATCCAAATATTTATTCATCTGTGAAAAATCTTCGAGAAGTTTCAGGGTACCATAGAGACTACTGTGACCTACCAATTTTAAAATTTGTTGGGAAAATAAGATAAAGGTCAGCAATGAAGACTGACGAAACGATTGAGAAGGCTTTAAAGAAACTTTGAACTGATGGAACCTTAAAATCATTTGTGACTTGCGTGGCCTATGCACAGATGTACAATGACGACTAAAACGTCATAATCACTGAAAAATTTCTAAATATTTAAAAGTAGTTTAATGTAGTCATTGGTAATTATGTAAATATTGTAAGTAAATTTAATCGGGGCAAGAAGAGACTACGAACTCGTGGTGTTCCCTGGAAACGACACAAACTCTTTGGAAATTTTTGAAGTATTCTCTGATGAAGACTGACAAGTCTATCTCAAAAGCCATGCTTTTTCTAGGGAATAATAGTAGCATTCGCCTTCATAGGTTGTTGGAACCAAAATCTGTGTGGTCGGACACCGAAAACAAAATCTTTGCAGAGGAATCGCAGGCAAATGACAAGCAACTAAATCCATACTTTCTCCCTCCGTTAGAAAACGAGCATACCAGCATGCAACTGGTAAAGACAAAATAAATTACGCAATTAAGTGACTGGTATCAGTTTTGAAACCTTTCAGCATATGTTGAAACTAATTTCTAGTTACACATAATTACAACGGGCCTCTTGAGACTGTGGCTAGCCGAGCAAGAGCGCTCATGCTCGCTCGCCGCCTGGGCTGTGAGCGGTCGCTATAAAATGGAACGGTCAGACCTCGTTAAGTAGAGCAGCCCGGCCGGCTGGAAGCGCTGGAGAAGTGCAAAAAATATGCTGCCTTCAGAGGAATGATGATAATTATGTTCGGCGTAGCATTAGATATGAACAAAGAGCTTATACAGGGCGATGCTTATGGGGAGACTCCCTTCAAAAATTTAACTTTTCTTCTACTTTTCCCATAGCAACCACATTCTGTAAAGATGTAGCAGTACCCAAGTTTTAAAGTCCATAGCTTCACTATTTTTTGACTTTTGAATTTTTAGTATGATTTCAGTGGTATTCTTGAAAACCAACTTTTGGTAATCACATCATAATTTTCACATGCCGGATTTTGTACGTACGTTCTTGAGGCATTGTTCAACGGTTCTGGGAACCGCAACATTTTCCCTTCCTGCTTACCTCAGTCTTGTACTAGAAATTTCAATATCAGGGTAGTCTTTCTCTTAAATTTTCTGAATAAAAATCTGCTCACTGTCTTCTTGAGGAGGTGCAGTGGTAGGAATATCTGATAGTTAGCCAATGCAGATTTCCTTGGAGCTTGTTGACTGTAGTGAACAAAAAAAAAAAAAAATGGCTCTTCTGAGCGCTATGGGACTTAACATCTGAGGTCATCAGTTCCCTAGAACTTAGAACTACTTAAACCTAACTAACCTAAGGACATCACACACATCCATGCCCGAGGCAGGATTCGAACCTGCGATCGTAGCAGTCGCGCGGTTCCGGACGGAAGCGGCTGTAGTGAACAGAACTTCAGTGTATTCCCTAAATTTACATTTACACGGTCAACAGGCAACGTAATCAATTTCGAATGATTGCCTGCCAATTGCTTTCCTTCAGTTTTCCCGGAAATCGTGAAACTTGTTTTTCCCAGTTCGAGTTCATGCTAAGCTCCGAATACAGATGGTTCTGTCTGATGGTGACAGAAATCAAAAACTATCTTTGGTATCTTTCTGTGTGCCACAGTCCCTAAATCAGTCAGCGTTTCCAACATTTCTTAGATGTACTTGTAACCTGGATACAGCCAAACCGTTTTGACACCTGAGAGTAAACACTCCAAAGATGTAAAGTAGCCATTATTTTTTTAAAAATTGAGTTTTAGGGTGGAGTCTCTCTTAACTTGGAGAGCAGCTGCTTTCAAAGGGGTGAAAAAACTGGTTCAAATGGCTCTGAGCACTATGGGACTTAACATCTGTGGTCATCAGTCCACTAGAAGTTAGAACTACTTAAACCTAACTAACCTAAGGACATCACACACATCCATGCCCGAGGGAGGATTCGAACCTGCGACCGTAGCGGTCGCGCGGTTCCGGACTGAGCGCCTAGAACCGCGAGACCACCGCGGCCGGCAAAGGGATGAAAAGTAGCACGATGTTCTGGACTTCAAAGCGGTCAGACACATCAATATCTACGTAACAGTGCAGGACACATAGTCAATATGTTCATTGTATGCGATGGTGTATTTATACACTTTGAGTTCTATTTATATGCTTCAAAACTTTGAACTCTTCGAAAAAATAGATTTCCACATAAAGGATTATGGACACCCGGAGGGCGAGCAACGAAAAGCCGGCTCCGTTTTTAAGCAATATGAAGAAAGTATTCATCACACGGGAGCATAGAAACAAATGTCTCAATAATTTTCCCATATTCACTATGAAAATACTTTTTTGTTTTCAGGTAGAACGCTCAACGAATGAACCTACAGTTATGTCGAGTTATCATAGTACTATTCAGGTTTCACTGCTTTTCGGGCTATGTTGACAGTGTGGAAACTGTGCTACAGTGTCACGTTTGTGTGATTATTTTCGTGTCAAAATTAGTGTCGTAGACTTCTGTTTACCCAATGTAAATTTTCGCAACTTTACAAGTCTGTAGCTACTATCGTGTCGATGTTTAGACAAACATCAACATGCTGCCCTTTTACGCAATGAAGAGAACGAAATCCACCCACAAAACTCATTGGCAGAATTCAGCTCTTAGCTTGTCTTCGAATTAGAATTACTCGAAAAGTGGTAACAGATAATGGTCCTTTAGTGAAAAGCAAAATAAGTAATATTAACTGACATTCTGTCTTTTTATGTTTAACGTTTAAACGAAATCGTAACAAAATATAAATTAGTCAATTTAAATTTCATCCTTAAACGACAGTCATTATAAGGCTGCAACAGTCGTAAGAAATATCATGTTTCTTACTTAGTTGCCCACGTTCTTTTCATCATCAAGATATTAAAAGAGATGCTAAATTTCATTGCCTCTCATTAACACAGCAGTCTTAAATATAAGTTTGCCACGAAACGCTTTAATGAACCGCTCTGAAGCGATACAGGGTTGTTCATTGCTGTGGTATGAGGGCGATTCAGGTCGCACAAGCAGCAGTTCAGAACCGCTAGACCTCTTAGCGTGCCTGTACCTGTGAAAATCCGGTTAGTCAGGCAAGAGCGCCAGGCTCCGTGCGTGGGTCACTCCTACAAGTGTCACTACGTCCAAGTGTTCCAACCTCAAAGCCTGCTCCAGAGAAATACTTGGTGCGATCGTTTATCTTGTTTTGTGCCCTGTTGCTTTGTATAGTCTAACTGATAATTCCTACTGTTGTGGAGGCATATCTTTCCATGCTTTAATGTGGAAGTTCCGGTCGCAGGCAAATATTAACTAAGTACGAACTACATTACGTATCAACAGTGGTGGTTTACGATGGTCGATACCCATCGAGTGGTCAAGTCAACACTAACTCTTCATTAGTGGCCTTAGAAGTGCTATCGTTAACCATGGTCAGAATCCGAGTCTTTAAAGATGGTGAGAGGAACAGTGTATCGGTGACAGTGCCAGGGAGGCGTGTCGTTAGTGCTTCTACTTTGCCCTAGAGACGCCTTGCCTTCTCTCGCAAGGACGTCTTGAGAGTGACCATGTCCATTTTCTTCTGGAGGGTAACTACCCTCGTGAGGGGAGGGGCATGCAGGCTACACCGAAGCACCTTATTCTGCAGGCGCTGGACGGTCTGCATGTGGGAGGCACTAATCGTAGCCCACGCAGTGGAGCCATAGGTCAAGGAAGGATGGACAACCATCCGGTACAGTCGGAGCTTTGTGTTGACGTTCAGTTCCGTGCTGGTGAACAGTGGGTACAACGCTTTGATCAGCTTGAGTTCTTTTTCGGTTACATATTCTGTATGGCGATGGAAGCGCAGTTTTTTATCCATCCAGTTGCCTAGGTATTTGGTATCAGGGGACCACGGGGTCTGGACGCCAGCAATAGTGATGTTGAGGCAGAGGATCGGGCGCCGTTTAGTGAAGTAGACTGCCGTAGTTTTGGCGACATTGAGGGCAATCTTGTAGGAACGACGCCAGGTCACAGTCGCGTCCACCTGCCTCTGGAGGCGAGCAATGAGCTGGTCTGTGCTGCGGCCGGTGGTATAGAGCGCCGTATCATCGGCGTATTGCGCCAGGTGTCAGTCTGGGAGGACTTGCATATCGTTAACACAAATGTTAAAAAGAATGAGAGACATCATAGAGCCCTGAGGGGTACCCATCGACATGTGGCGTAACCTGGAGCGTTGACCTTGCCGAGTAACTAAGAAATTTCTATCTTAGAGTAAATTATCCACGATCTTCACATAGATGTTGGGGATGGTCGTTTGTGTCAGCATTTTTTACACAAGATTGTCCTGACAGACTAAATGTTGCCGCACTCTTTGATTATATTGTATGTGTTGATGATGATGATGAATGACTGCGAGATATAGTTAATTTAGTTAATTTAATGAATGTGTCATTCGAAACTCTCGACTACTCTAAAGAAAATTGCATATTGCTGTCAATCAGTGCTGTAAAACTGTTACTGATTCTCCTCCTAACATATTTATGGATTTTGTAACCACCGGAATGGTCACCATTGAATTTATTGGTTTGAAAGTATGATGCAACATTATACACGCCCACTTTTACACCATTATTCCGGTGCCGAGCACATTTATTCCAAGTTGCCATCAGTAGTGAAAAATATAAAACTTACCAAAGGCGAAAACTGTTTGTTTATAATGCTAATCTCCTGCTGTCGTCCACGCAAATATTAATCGACTAAACTTCCTGTTCCCACTTGGAACACTTTTGAAGAACACAGATTACAGTTGGGCAATGTTAAATACTGTTGCACCTCTTACATATTTCACCTAGTCCCTCTTCCTCCTGTACAGTTCAGCTACGCAACTGTAGGTTTCTAATACACGTTTCAGCAACAAAACAGTCTGTAACTTGCATCATAGTGCCGCACATCTATACTTGTGTGCAAAATTTAAGGACGAAAGTAACTCTGGCATGATGTGTCGCTGCCAAGTAACACAGCTGGAAGAAATTAGGACCACGCATTGGAACAACTTGTACTTCGCGATGAGATTGTGAAGCCGGCCTCTGGTGGCCGAGCGGTTCTAAGCGCTTCAGTTTGGAACCGCGCGACCGCTACGATCGCAGGTTCGAATCCTGCCTCGGGCATGGATGTGTGTGATGTCCTTAGGTTAGTTAGGTTTAAGTAGTTCTAAGTTCTAGGGGACTGATGACCTGAGATGTTAAGTCCCATAGTGCTCAGAGCCGAGATTGTGAATGATCGAACTATATCAAATGGATATGCGCTCAAGTGTAAGAGTAACTCTAAATACGACCACTTTCGATGTTAATTTGCTTTCTGAATAAACAATATTCTAACAAAATCGCAACTCTGTGGTCTACATCATTTATGGGTCGTTAATTTAGTTCTCGATATTATTATTACTGTTATTATATGTTATGTTAACTTTGTGTTTCGCAAACTTGGATTTCTGGTCAGATGAGTATAGGCTAATATCAACATCAGCAGAAAATGGTGTAACGCAGTAGGATTAGTTACGAATACGAAGGTAGGGCAGAGAGTGAGTTACTGTGAACAGTTTCATGTTAGGGTTGTTCTTATGATAACTGACAGAAAACCAACACAGACAACCATTATTCAGGTATACAGGCCGACGTCGCAAGCTGAAGAGGAAGATGTAAAAAAAGTATATGAGGATATTGAACAGGTAATGCAGTATGTAAAGGGAGATGAAAATCTGAAAGTCATGGGGGACTGGAACGCGGTTGTACGGAATGGAGTAGAAGAAAGAGATAGGGAGAATATGGGCTTGGTATTAGGAATGAGAGAGGAGGAACTAATTTCCTGTAATAAATTTCAGCTATTAATAGTGAATACTCTGTTCAATAATCACAGGAGGGGGAAGGTATACTTGGAAAAGGCCTGGTGATACGGAAAGATTTCAGTTGGATTACGTCATGGTCCGATAAAACTAGACTGTAAGGCGTAACCAGGAGCAGACGTAGACTCAGAGCAAAATATAGTTGTGATGAAGAGTAGGCTGAAGTTTAAGAGATTAGTCCGGAAGAATCAATACACAAAGAAGTGTGATATGGGAATACTAAGGTATGAAGACACACGCTTTAAGTTCTTTAAGACTTTAGAATAGCTCAGTAGGCAGAACAGTCGAAGTCGCAGAAGCTGGTAAGAAAAACACAGGTACAAAGAAGGTAACTGTGAAGAAACTACGAGTAACAGAAGAAATTCCTTCAGTTGACCGATGAAAGAATAAAGACACAAATGTTTAGGGAGATTCAGGTACACAGAAACACAAGTCGCTAAGGACTAACATAAATAGGAAATTCTGGGAAGCTAATGTGAAATGGTTGCATGAAAAATGTGAGCAAATCGAAAAAGAAATGATTGTCGAAAGGACTGACTCAGCATATAGGAAAGTCAAAACTACCTTCGCTGGAAGTAAAAGCAATGGTGGTAACATTGAGAGTGCAACGAGTATTCCACTGTTAAATCCAGAGGGGGAGAACCGATAGGTGGAAAGTGTACATTGAAGGTCCCTGTGAGGGGACGATTTGTCTGATGTGCTAGAAGAAGAAACAGGAGTCGATTTAGAAAAGATAGAGGATCCAAGACTAGAACCAGAATTTAAAAGAGGTTTGGAAAGCTTAATATCGAATAAGGCAGAAGGGATGGATAACATTCCATCAGAACTTCTAAACTCATTGGGGGAAGTGGCAACGAACCGAATATTCACGTTGGTGTGTAGAATGTGTGACTCTGGCGACAAACCATCTGACGTTCGGAAAAGTATGATCCACGTAATTCCGAAGATTGCAAGAGCTGACAAATGCGAGAGTCATCGCACAATCAGCTTAACAGCTTGTACATCCAAGTTCCTGTAAGAATAATTTACAGAAGAATAGCAAAAGATAGTTGAGGATGTATTGGATGACGTTAAATTTGCCTTTAGGAAAGGTAAACGCACCAGATACGCAATATACGCAATTCAGATCTTGTGCTTTATAATGGAAGCAAGACTAAAGAAAAATCAAGACACGGACATAAGATTTGTCGACCCGGAAAAAGCGTTCGACAATCTCAAATGGTGCAGTATGTTCGAAATACTGAGAAAATTGTTGGTAAACTATAGGATAGGCGGGTAATACACAGTGCGTATAAGAGCCAAGAGGAAATAATAAGAATAGGAAGTGCCCGATTTAAAAACGATGTAAGACAGGAATGCAGTTCTTCGCCCCTACTGTTCAATCTAATCCTGCCTCGGGCATGGATGTGTGTGATGTCCTTAGGTTAGTTAGGTTTAAGTAGTTGTAAGTTCTAGGGGACTGATGACCTCATTAGTTAAGTCCCATAGTGCTCAGAGCCATTTGAACCATTTTCTTGTTCAATCTATACATCGAAGACGCAATGACAGAAAATAAAGGAGAGATTGAAAAGTGTAATGAAAATTCAGGGTGAAAAGATTTCAATGATAAGATTCGCTTATGGTCCTGTTACCCTTAATGAAAGTGAAGAATACTTATATGATCTGCTGCATGGAACGAAAGTCTAGTGAGAACAGGACACGCATTGAGAGTAAATCGAGGAGGCCGGCCGGTGTGGCCGAGTGGTTCTAGGCACTTCGGTCTGGAACTGCGCGACCGCTACGGTCGCAAGTTCGAATCCTGCCTCGCGCATGGATGTGTGTGATGTCCTTAGGTTAGTTAGGTTTAAATAGTTCTACGTTCTAGGGGACTGATGACCTCAGATGTTACGTCCCATAGTGCTCAGAGCCATTTGAACCATTTTTTTAATCGAGGAAAGAGGAAAACAGAATGAGAACATCGAGAAACTTAAGATCAGGATTGGTTGGGAAGAAATATTTGAAGTTAAACGAATTCTGATACTTAGGAAGCAAAATATACAACGACGGGGCGAGAACGACATCAAAAACAGACTAGCACTGGCAGAAGGTCATTTCAAGCCAAGAAAAGTGTAGTACTACCAAACATAGGGCTTAATTTGAGAAAGAAATTTTGAAAATGTACGTTTGAAGCACAGCATTGTACAGCTGTGAAACGTGAACAGTAGGAAAACCGGAACGAAGAGAATCGAAGCATTTGAGATGTTATGCTACAGACCATGTGGAACCTCATGAGGACTGGTAAGGTAAGGAATGAGAAGGTCCTTTGCAGAATCGCAGAATAAGGCATATGTGGAAAACACTGGCAAAGAGAAGGGGAAATATGGTAGGACACCTGTTAAGACGCAAGAGAATAACTTCAGTGGTGTTAGATAGAGCTAAAAGGGCTAAAAACAGTACAGGAAGACAGAGATTGGAATAAATGCAGCAAATGATGGAGGATGTGGATTGTAAATCCTATTGTGCGGAGTGGTGTGCCGCATCAAACCAGTCAGAGGATGGCGTCCGATACCGACCCTAATGGGTTCCGTAGGGTTTACATCAGGCGAACCTGGTTGCCGAGAAATCAGCATGTGTTCTCTATAATGCTCCTCAAACCACTGTAGCACGGTTCTGGCTCCGAGACACGGACAGTATTGTCAAAAGATGACATCGCCGTCGTGGAGGCGTCAAGCATGACGAGATGCAGGTGGTTCACAGCTGTCAGCATGTCTACGAGTACTACCACAGACCCCATTCAAGTGTAGGAGAATGTCTCCCATAGTATAATACTGCTCCCACCAGCCTGCGTCCGTGGCGCGCTGCACTTTTCGAGCCGCCATTCATCTCGATGGAGACGAATCCACTCTAATAGCCGAATCCTAATGGTCCCACTGTACTCGTAATTGTCGATATCATTGGCTCAACATGTGAACACGTAGGGGTGGTCTGCTGTGGAGTTCTATGATCAACAATTTTCGATTAACGGTGTGTTCAGTAACAGTCAGACAGTCAGAACATACACCAGCGTTGTTCTCTTTCGTCAGAGATGCTACAGATCACCATCTATCCTACTTTACGGAGTTGACAAGCCTCCGAGACCCAAGTTCTGCCTAGAGTCGTCGACGTCCAACCATCTAGCGCCTATCTCGCTAAAGGATCGAATCGGAAGAATTAAAAAAGTCGGACTCATACGTTGTATTTCTGTTAGACCTTCTTGTCGATCTAGGTTGCGCTATGACACAGGCTGAAGTCGTGGTGGGTAGAAAGTGTCACCAGTAAGGTTTTTTGAGTCAGATATTTATTTTTTATTTCATTAGCGAAACAATCGTCACATATGATCATAGGACACTTGTTTCTGATATGCTTTCAACTTGAGATGTTGAAAATATTTGAGCTGGAATGCGAATGGAACTGGAAAATGAGTAAATTATAGTGGTTCAAATGGCTCTGAGCACTATGGGACTTAACTTCTGAGGTCATCAGTCCCCTAGAACTTAGAACTACTTAAACCTAACTAACTTAAGGACATCACACACATCCATGCCCGAGGC
Organism: Schistocerca serialis cubense; assembly: GCF_023864345.2. NCBI lineage: Eukaryota > Metazoa > Arthropoda > Insecta > Orthoptera > Acrididae > Schistocerca > Schistocerca serialis. The sequence goes on from NC_064639.1 coordinate 541,275,966, forward strand.
AGGATTCGAACCTGCGACCGTAGTGGTCGCGTGGTTCCAGACTGTAGCGCATAGAACCGCTCGGCCACCCCGGCAGGCGCCAAAATTATAGTGGTATCCGAAATACCCATGCAGTGAAAGGTGGCTTTCGGAGTTTACATGTAAATGTAAATTGATACCCTATGGAACCAAGTGTAGCCCCTGCAGCAGCATTTTGGCCGCAGAACAAGTTACATCACGCATCGTTATTTCACAATGAAATTACGAGGGTAGTTCGAAGATATCTTGATTTAGCAGAGAAAGACTGTTGTTTACAGGTTAAAAATTCATTTTACTTACTTCATTTTATTGTACACGACTTCCTTGCTGAAGTTCTCCATTGATTTTCCGTCGATTTTTATTTTCTACAACGCTTCATTTTATATTTTTATTTTTTATTTTATTTATTTAGGTATTTATTTATTTGTTTATTTACTTATTTTTTTCGTTTCTCTTTCCCATCCACTTACCGCTTCCTATTGCTCTTATCCCTTATGGAGTTATACCTGTTGCTGTTTCGGGCCATCACTCATATCTCCTTCTTCTCATAAGACGTACGGATTTCTGTCTTCCAAACTTTTTCAATAATTGGCAACCAGTGCTGTACAATCGCAACAAAGTCATGAGATGTTCAATTGACACTTTTATTAGAACATGTTACGCGTTTCGGGACTACACCCAACTTCAGACATCTGTTACAAAAAAGTACAAAACATAAGTGAACAGCACACTCAACACGTCTCAACGTTACAGAAAATGAGATCGGGTCATATGAGTTACATACCACAAACTTCAACTCCTTCGTAACCAACCAGGCGTACAGCCTTGAAAACTCAAAGAAAGTGTCCAATAACATATGACTGTAACTGCGACACAAGCAGTCTTAAAGCAGATCGTACAATGACGCTAAACAAGTCAGCCAGCAGCGAAGCGCCCTCGGTAGGGGGCGCTGCATGGTCATGTGCTCACATGTAATTTAATAATAATATACTCAGCATATAACATCTAACAGGGTGTAATTACGACTACCAACCGTAATGGTACTTCCGTACACGTTAACACTACTGTATTTGTTAAAAACTTTTTTAGAAACTCAAAACATTTTTACATTGCCATAATATACCTATAGCCAGTAGTGAGACGTGTTGAATGTGCTGTTCACTTATGTTTTGTACTTTTTTGTAACAGATGTCTGGGAATTTTTTTCTCTGCCTCGTGATGGCTGGGTGTTGTGTGATGTCCTTAGGTTAGTTAGGTTAAAGTAGTTCTAAGTTCTAGGGGTCTGATGACCATAGATGTTAAGTCCCATAGTGCTCAGAGCCATTTGAACCATTTTAACAGATGTCTGAAGATGGGTGTAATCCCGAAACGCGTAACATGTTCTAATAAAGGAGTCAATTGAACATTTCCTGACTTTATTGCTATTGTACAGCATTGGTTGTCAATTATTAACATAAATGATCTCAGGCCTCAGACGGGATGTTATGTCATGTATATCAAACTTTTTCAATCCAGCAGTGTTTCGTGCATCGTGTAGCTCTTCCAGCTTTGTATTGTGCAGTCTTCTTCCTGCTGCAATGGCTGTCTCTTTGACTGGCTCATCGATTTTTGTCCGGCGTTCCTTCAAAATTCCAGGTGATGGCGGTAACACCTGTTGACGAGTAGGCCTACTCTAAGTTTGACGTGAAGTACCACCAGCACCATCAGTAGTATGTACAGTTTCAGCTCACGTGATACAACCCTGGATTATGAAAAATAGTTTAAATAATGGTGACGTATGTTCTATAGTACCGTAGGTTATCAATACTGTCACAGCCAGCGGCTCGAAGGTTCCTGCAGGCGTCACGCGCGGCGCTTTGAATATCGCCACCAAAGAAGAACCTCCAGGCCGTTCTAGGGGACTGATGACCACAGCAGTTAAGTCCCATAGTGCTCAGAGCCATTTGAACCATTTTTGAACAATCTTTTGCTTGTTTGTCCAGATTCCTACGGCGACATATCCTTTTACCACCTTCCACCCATTCGTCATTAGCAAGGAGGGCATAACGGCGGACGTAGCCCAACACAACAGATTCCTAACCTGATTTCTCGTTTACATTTTAGCATCATTTGATATAGGTGGAGAGTGTATGGCACCTAAATACTCGGACTCTCCTACAGGTTTATTTGTTGTTGTCAACTATTGCTTCTGTTGATGTTATAGTTGACCACTATCAGTTCTGATGACGTCTTTCCACGACCACGTCCCCTGCCTTCTGATGACTGTGTCTAATCATCAGTTATCTGACTAGTTTGTGCGGCACGCCATATTTCCTCTCCTGTGCCAACCTCGTCATCTCAATGGAGTATTACACAAAACGTCAACAATAACTGCTGGAATGCACAAACATTTCAATGTTCCCCAGAAACTTTGCACACTACGTCTCTCTCTAAAGGAAAGAGCAAAATATCTGACTACACATAGCTAGAAGGAACGTAATGTTCTTACAAACTCGTTAGCTTACCCCTCGCGAAGTAACAACTGAAAGTAGTCACAACCATCAAATAAAATGCTCAAAAAATATCTGCACCACCTGCGTACCCGCAAAAGTTTGTAGGTATTGACTGAAGGGAAACAGGGATTGAAAGAATAAACGTTACAGCAATAAAAAATGTTTTACTGTGGAATAGAAAGAAAACAATAACCAAAATAAAGGTAGTTTATTCGGAAGTTCACATCTTTTCTCGTCATTGAAATTAAAACTTTATCGTTATTTGGAAGTTCAGTGGAAGTGCTACATCTTAACTACATTCACGTACACACATCAAAAAAGTTTTGCATCACCCCGGTTCCCAGACCTCCTGAAGATAGACGTTGACTGCGGATATTATATCACAGACACAGTCCCTTTGACTGTTCAGAGATGTCACTAAACTCGTCCAAAGATGTAAACAACCATGCATGAGCAGCGCATATTAGACAGAGGGGGTCCGACGTCCAGTCAGTTCCAGTCATTCCACCAGAAAGCAGGTACACGGATCGTGTTGTCTGTAGTTCAACCATGCCTAGACGGTCAATATCGTGGTTCGATCGCGTCCGTATTGTTACTTTGTGCCAGGAAGGGAAGTGTCCAGGCGTCTCGGAGTGAACCAAAGCGTTGTTGCTCGGACATGGAGGAGATAGAGAAAGAGACAGGAACTGTCGATGACATGACTCGCTCAGGCCGCCCAGGGGTTACTACTGCAATGGATGACCGCTGCCTACGCATTATGGCTCGGAGGAACCCTGGCAGCAATGCCACCATGTTGAATAATGCTTTTCGTGCAAGCACAGGACTTCGTGTTACGACTCAAACTGTGTGCAATAGGCTGCATGATGCGCAACTTCACTCCCAACGTCCATGGCGAAGTCCATCTTTGCAACCACGACACCATGCAGCGCCGTAAAAATGGGCCCAACAACATGCCGAATGGACCACTCAGGTTTCTCATCACGTTCTCTTCACCTATGAGAGTCGCATATGCTTTCAACTAGACAATCGTCGGAGATGTGTTTGGAGGCAACCCGTCTGGGTGAACGCCTTAGACACACTGTCTAGCGAGTGCAGCAAGGTGGAGGTTTCCTGCTGTTTTGGGGTGACATTGTGTGGGGCCGACGTACGCTGCTGGTGTTCATGGAAGACGCCCTAACGGCTGTACGATACGTGAATGGCATCCTCCGACCGACAGTGCAACAATATTGGCAGCATATTGGCGAGTCATTCGACTTCATGGACAATCGCGTCCACATGGTGCACATCTTGTGAATGACTTCATTCAGGTTAACGCCTAGAGTGGCAAGCATGTTCTCCAGACATGAACCCTAACGTGCCTGGAATAGATTGAAAAGCGCTGTTTATGGACAACGTTACCCACCAACCACTCTGAGGGATCTACTCCGAATCGCCGTTGAAGTGTCGAACAATCTGGACCAACAGCGCCTTGATGAACTTGTAGATAGTGTGCCACGACAGGCATGCTTCAGTGCAAGAGGACGTGCTACTGGGTATTAGAGGTATCGGTATATACAGCAATCTGGGCCACCACCTCTGAAAGTCTCGGTCTATGGTGGTACAACATGCAATGTATGGTTTTCATGAGCAATAAAAAGGACGGAAATGTTGTTTATGTTGATCTCTGTTCCAATTTTCTCGGAACCGAGGTGATGCAATTTTTATTTTAATGTGTGTACATACTCGCACTGTATTTTGAATGGCGGAGGTTACGTTGTACCACTACAAGTCATCTCTGTATCGGTTCTACTCACAAATAGAGCGATAGAAAAGAAAGGTCTAATTTCTCTCATCTGATCTTCGTGGCTCTTGCATGAAATACTCGTTGGCGGCAGTAGAATCGTTCAGCAATCAGCTTCGAAGGTCGGTTCTCGAAATTCTCTCAATAGCATTTCGCGAATCCATTAAGGAATCCCACCTGAGTTGACGAAGCATCTCCGTAATAGTAGCTTATTGATGGAACCAACCGATATCAAATGTAGTAACACGCCTCTGAATTGCTTCTATGTATTCCTTTAACTCGGCGTGCTTGGGTTCGCAAACACTCGCGCAGTACTCAAGAATTGGTCGCATAGTGTTCTGTACGCGGTCTCCTTTACAGAAGACCTCATTTTCCTAAAATTCGCCCAATAAACTTAAGTCAACCATTCGTCTTCCCTACTACCGCCCTTAAACGCTCGTTCCATTTCATATCGCTTTGCAACGTGCGCCTAGTCATTTGAACAACATGACTGTGTTAAGCAGCACTCTTCTAATGCAGTATTCGAACATTAAGGGATTGTTTTCATTACTTACCTGCTTTATTTTACATATTTCTACATTTATAGTAAGTTTCCATTCACCATACCAAGTAATTTTGTCTGTCATCTTGTATCTTCCTACAGTCACCCAACGACTACACCTTCCCGTACATAACAGCGTCATCAGCAAACATCCGCAGATTGCAGCGCACCCTCTCCAATTTATGAATATAGAGAATAATAGCGGTCCTATCTCACTTTGCTGGCGCAGTCCTGACGATACAGTTGTCTCTTAGCAGCCGCCGTCGAGTACAACGTACTGGGCACCAGTACCTAAGAACGAGTCACTCACAAGTCTGGGAGCCTAATCCGTATGCTCGGCCCTTCATTAACCGTCTACAGTGGAGCACTTCGTCTGAAACCTTTCCGGGAATCTAGGAGTATGGAATGTGCCTGCTGTATCTATGGTTTGCAGGATATCATGTGAGAAAAGCGCACAGAGTTTCTCTAGGTCAACACACCTCGTCCGATCCACATTTCACCCCTTCGTTTGACGCCTCTGCGATGGAGATCCGAACCGCAAAGCCTGGCGTTGAAAATCACGCTGTTTTATTATGGGCGGCCTAGTAAAGCATTTCAGACATACCGCAGCTTAGAATCGACACAAAAAATCCCAATAATTGGCATCAACGGCGTCAGTGCAACCACCCCATCCTTAGAGGCGTCCATTTCCACACATTTCGCTCCCGAAAACGACAGTTAGCAGTGTAACGTCCAACACGAAGAGGTCCTTTGGTATACTGGTTGGAACCACTTTAGACCATTCACAACCATTCCACGAAATTTGAACGTTATCCGAAACAAAAAAGGATGTTTTTAGTCCTTCATTAGTCCTTTTCCGCACCCTCCTGTGACCTGTGTACAGGGAGATACGACACTGAAATGCACGTGAATAAAACGGCCAAGTGTCCCTTTGAGACACCTCCAGTTCGGCAACATCATCGGTACCAACTCCGCGCCTTTGTTGAGCACTTCAAATACGGCTCTCTACAGAGACATCCATCTACCGATCTACCCGCCGGCGAGATAGATAGCCTTTTAGATAACCCTCTGATTTCGTTATATGTAAATTGAAGGTTGAGAGGGGGGCAAAGGAAAGCAAACGGAAAACTGAAGTCAGGTTCATCGCGACATTACGCGGAATCAGCGGAGACGAGTGAAAATAAGTACCGGACCGGGATTGGAACCTGGAATCTCCTGCTTGCTTGGCAGGTGCGTTAACCACTGCGCCATCCGGACAGATGGTCGGACGTACTTGTGCATCCGCACTGGAGAAGATGGATCCATTGCCCATCTAGGTGTATCAATTATACGGTGTGTTCAAAAAGTCTCTCTGCAGTGCCGTATGATTGTTAGCCGTGCGTGCCGTATGATTGTTCGCCTGCCTGGGTTACTTCCCTTCAAGTGGACTCTCCCAATTTCCCACTGTTTCGTTTATCTCAGGCAGCGTCAGTAGTATCGTTCATGTGTGTCATTACCTGTTGACGTGAACGTTTAAGTTTAGTTCCTTTGTTCATTTGTTTCGTTTTTGTCACTGTTAAAATGCTAACCACTGAAGAACGTGTGTTTTTAGTGGAAGAAGTGTTCAAATCTGGCGGTAAATACAAAGTTTCAGTTCGTCAAACATTTAATTCAGTTTTCCCGGCGACAACACTTCCACATCGTGATACTGTGCGAGATCTGATTCACAAATTTCGAATTACTGATTCAGTGACAGAAGCACCGAGAAGTGGTCGTCCTAGCGTTTTGTCTGAGAATAAACTACTCGATATTTCCGATAAAATGTCCATGATTCCGAACAAGTCAGTGAGAAAACTCGCCCAGGAAATCGATGGTAGTGTCGGAACAGCACACACAACTGTAAGGAAAAAAATAGAACTTTTTCCGTACAAAGTGACAGTCGCACACGAACTGAAAAATACTGATCATGGCAAGAGACTGCACTACTGTCAATGGTCGAAAAATTTCGTTCAACAAAATGGGATATTATTAATGAAATGTTTTTCACTGATGAGGCGTAGTTTCATTTATCCGGGTGCATGAACTCGCAAAATTCTCGTATGTGGAGTACTGCAAATCCATTGTTTATTCATGAGGAACCACTTCATTCTGTGAAAGTAAGAGTTTGGAATGCAATTTCTAGACTTCGGATTGTAGGACCCATAGTTTTCAGTGACACAATAAACGCACAACAATACTGCAGTGATATTCTGTACCCATTCATAGGAGAAATTGTGTCAAGTGAAATACTGAACGGTTATTTTCAACAAGATGGTGCAACCGCGCATACAGCTCGCGTTTCAGTGTCACTGTTTGCATAATTTCACAGGGACTTTGGCCTCCAGGATCGCCTGACCTAACACCACCTGACTTTTTCTTCCGGGGTGCAGCGAAAGCAACTGTCTATAAAAACCGTCCAAAATCCATCGATGAATTGAAATCTGCGATATCCACTTTCACTGCTTCTGTTACAGAAGAAATGTTGCAGCTTGTATTTGAAAACATGATTAGACGAATTGAATTGTGTATTCAACATCATGGGGGACACTTTCAACATTTAATGTGAAAATTTGTAAGTAGAAATGAATATTCAACAGATTAATGACTTGTATTTCACTGAGTTTCATTTCGGTATATTCACTGAGGCATACGGCACTCGCGGCTAACAATCATACGGCAATGCGGAGAGACTTTTTGAACACCCCGTATGTATGCGCCCAGCAGCCGATACTGTGGGGCGGGTTGCCTATCCTACCTGCGTGTAGGGATCGGTGAATGATTATCTCTGTACAGAGATGTTTTTTAAGTTGCTAACAAAGGTGCTTGTGTGGCATCAAAGGTGTTGCCGAACCGTGCTATCTTTGCCATTTCATTCACGTGCGTGTGAGTGTCGCACCACTCCGTGCACAGACCATAGGAGGACGCGAGCAAGGGAGGGGATGAGGAAGCATAAACACCCTTTTCTGCTCCGGATCACGTTTAAATTTCGTCGAATGGTTTTCAACAGTCTCCACTGGTTCCACCCTGTATACCAAAGCAAAACTTGCTGACGCGCTATACTCCAAAGGGATGATATCACGTTCGATGGGGCTACAGTTCCGCGCTGTCCTTAGAAAAGCGTTGAATCATCCGGAGGATGTTAGCAGTGGCTCAATTTGTCAAACACGTCCTCCCGTTGTACGTATCGCTGCAAAATGTCATTTTCGAGAACAAAATGTGTGAAAATGGACGCCCCTATGAAAGGTTGAATCCTTTTCATGTCGATTCTTAGCGACGGTGTGTTTGAAATCCTTTACTCGGACACCCGTACGAAAACCGCGAAATTTCAACGCTAGGCGTTACTGTTCTAACTTTCACAGTAGAGCCGTTAAACTAAGAGGCTGAAATGTGTATAAGGGCGGATGTGCCGACCTTCCCGTCGCGTGATACATGCACAGCGGGGATGTGCGGAATTGTGATGAAGTTTGGTGCCAATGTGACATCGTTAACCCACCTACGTTTTTGAACTTCCACTGCTATGAGTGTGAGTCCTCAATCCTTCCTGGTCATGGTGACAAAGTTTTATGAATTTATTTATAAAAGTATAGACAGTAGAACCCTTACAGCGCACATGAGCTTCTGAGCTCTAGCGCTTTATTTTCATATATCGAAATCTGAAGCGTATGGTGTATCAGTGTATACAAAACTCTAATCTGAGTGCGACGAATTGGTACTGTGGTGAACGGCATAAACCAACTGTGATAGTCGGACGTTTCGTGCTACGAACGCATCTCTCTGTCTTACCGCACCATGTTCAGAGAGTTTTTAGGCACAAAATAAAGTCCAGTACCTAACACCAAGTACTCAAGGTGTGTATATCTCCATACCGAAATTAGTTAATTATCACTGTGCAGATATTACGAGAAGTAGATAGCTCGGAGGTAAAGTTTGAAAAGTTAGTGCGAACCTGCAATTTCCCGCGGTCATAATTCGTCGCGAGACTATCTCCGAGTTAATACACTTTAACTTACTAAATTGTTGGACTTATCATCCAGGCTCATCAAACATAGCCCACAGTTGTGCCGAACGATCTACATAGCGAGTAAAGGTTTTAGAGATTTCAGGTGGAGCAGGTGACGACGAAGAATTCTCGCGAGATCACCGCTGCGGAATACGTCTCTTGTTCTACTGTGGTATTTAAAACGAAATATTTATATTTTCCAGATGTTCAGGAGAGTGAAGATAAAAGGAGAAAAGGAGCTAAGCTAAAACAACCAGAACCAATAACTAAGCCAGTAATTGAATAAAAGCACATATAAAGACTAATTATTTGTAATAATAAATAAATAAATAATATAATTAACTTACTAATTAATAGTAATATGTGAAAAGCGTCACAGAACCTGAGAGTGGTGTCGCCGAGCGGCACACTTTTCTACCATTATGGCAGAAGTTTGTAGGTACCTTCGAACCAAATCTCAAAATTCTCTGTCTCAGTGGGAGACAATTACAGGGTTTCATACAAGTGACCCTTTAACTGTGTTGAGCGGCGTATTTAGCAATGTCTGGAAAAGGCTCTTGAAAAAGGAAGGACATTGTTTACATTCCGTGTCATCGATGGTGATCCAAGCGACACCCGTACGGGAGTGCAGTCGTAATAGCTGGCTGCGCCATCTAAGCCTTCGCCACGTCTTTGATACTACGATATTGTAATCTAGTCAGTCTGATGCCTCCTCTGGGTACAAAACAGTAAGCCTTGCCAGTCCCACGACAGTAACTTAGCGCTTCACGATACGGGTACTACATCATAATTCAGGGAGTTTACCCGGCAAGTGAACACAGAGGTCTTTACCAAGGGACTCTGCCATAACAGACATCATAGGATATTTTTATTGTCATCTGACCCGTTTGCCAGGAATTATATCAGTGCACTTTTCGTCCTCTCGAAGCGCAACTGGAGCTGACGATATTTACAATGCACTTAGTTCAGTATATTCATAACGTTTACTGTCCCACACGGGATATCAATGAGTGGAAAGGTTACCATCATGAAATATACAAGTTGAATCTACATTTTGCTTTGTGTAGTATAATCATACTATTGTGTATCATTTACAGAATTGGAATTCAAATTGCATAGGTCTTTTTACAGAACGATTAGTTTTATAAGTGATTATTTTATTAAAAGCTGGGTTAAATTGCCTACAAGGTTGCACTTATCAGTATCGACACGACTGCAGTAAGTTTCAACGCTTTTGCACACTATTCTCTGGTGATCTCAGCGCTGCAATCAACCTTTGTGTTCATTACGGGTGGAGCTGCTGTGAGCATAACGACGCTCACCAACTTGATCCTGCCCACAGTTGGCAGCGTGAGCTAATTAGGGCCACTCTTGGACTTTGCTTTGCCGCCATCTCTCTGCCGAAACTCGGGGGCCGACTGGTGGTCGCTGGCGCAGTCTAAAGCAGGAGCACCTTCCTCAGAGAACACGCTGCCTCCTCCGGCAAACTGGTCCAGTGTGATGGATAATTAGTGCTTCCCAGCCTCCCATCTTCACCTGAGCTGAATGCTTCGCAAAGCGGATTACTTCAAGCCCAGCCAGGCATTAGATAATATCTGCAGACTTTTAATGGTTTTATGTAACGATAGATGAATCCGAATTCGAAATTCAAGATATTGCAAATAGTCAGAGAGAGAGAGAGAGATTTATGAATTTATTCAAACATGACCCGGTTTGGGATGGTAAGAATTTCTTCGTCGGATAAGTTCAGACCAACAAAGAGTGCAAACTGAAATGACTGCACTGTAAAAATAAATCTATGAATAGAACAGGCACTGATTTGGAAGCAGATCGTCATGAAAACTTACCAGTGTTATTTACTGTGACAGAACGGCAATAGGAGAGTAAAGAAGTGCCCACAGCCCAGAACTGCTTAAGGGGGGGGGGGGGGGGGGAGGGGGGGTTGGACGTCAACGGGCCGACTTGGAGCAGAAGAGTCACCACAGGACATTTTAATTTCTACTGTCTATACTTTTATAAATAAATTCATAAAACTTTGTCACCATGACCAGGAAGGATTGAGGACTCACACTCATAGCAGTGGAAGTTCAAAAACGTAGCAAAATACCTTTTTTTTACGTTTGAAGTTTCATCATTTTTTTCACTTATTACTGGATGCATTTGTTGCTATAGGTACACTTTTCTTCCTAATTAAGAGAGATTCTTCGACGAATTTTTCATAGCATACAAACAGTAGTTACAGGTGTATGAAACTCTAGAATTTTCCAAATCGATTAAAAAACTGTGGAAAAAATTGAGATAATTAACTATAAAACTTGAGTTTTTTCTAAAGATGAAGTTTAAAATGTAACAGTTCATTCATTTTTTCATAAATTAAATAACTTCTAGAGTTTCATACACCTGTAACTATGGTTTGTATGCTGCGCAAAAGTCATCGAAGAATCTGTCTTACTTAGGAAGAAAACTATACCTATAGCAAGAAATGAAGCCAGTAGTAACTGAAAAAATGATAAAATTTCAGATGTAAAAAAAGTGTTTTGTTACGTTTTTGAGCTTCCACTGCTATGAGTATGAATCCTGAATCCTTCCTAGTCATACTGTTAAAGTTTTATGAATTTATTTGTAGAAGTATAGACAGTGGAAATTAAAATGTCCTGTGGTGCCTCTCCTGCTCCAAGTCGGCCCATTTGACGTCCTACCCCCCTTAAGTACAAGGGTATATGAATGCAAATCAGCCGCAAGCCGTAAACGTTTCGAACTTTCAGTTGGCCACCAAGAGTGTGACATCGATACTTCTGTGTGGCCGTGCGAGTGAGCACAGTGGGAAAGTGTAAGACAAGTGCATACCGAACTGCTTTTGTTGCTCTCGTAACTTTAAGTAAAATCCACTCGATAGGACGCGACAACGCCTACTGGGGACCTGACGGAGCAGGAAACAAACCCCTTTACGCTAATACAGCAGAACTAGAGACTGCTGAGCACTCGCAGCAAACCGAACCAATTCGGTCGTTATAAATCATGTCGCACAGCAAAGCCACTCCTCAGTTCAATAGATATACTAGGTTAGAGGCAGTCTATCAGTAGGATCGATGGCATCCATTTCGTTCGTACTCGATTATCTGAGTATTGGACTGTAACTTCTTGTGTAAGACAGTTCCATTATTGTCACTCTGTGCCAGTAGAGTTGGGTCGTTCGTGAACTAACAGGTCCAAAGGAATGATTCACCAAAATGAACGGAAGGAGCGAGGAACGAATTCTAAGGATCGGTCTTTCATAGTTCACTTCCGTCGCGATTTTCTACTTATAGTTCCAGGGAACGGGAAACGGTCCGTCTCGTTCCCGCAACTGCACGTCGGCCGGTCTCGTTCCAGCCTCGGCCCTTTTCCCGTCTCTTCTCGCCCTCCCTCAGCCGGACTCGTCCTTCCTCGCTTAGCCCCTCGTCGCAGTTCCACTGCCGACCGCGCCTGGTTACTTCAATAATCAGTATCGAGCTGTTGTCCGTTTCGTTCGCTGCGCACACACATTATATATCTGTTTCAAAACCTTTCTTGAACGCAGGACTTCTGGTTCTTTTCGTTTTCATTCAGCGACTGCGACCGGTAATTAAAATATATTTGATAATTACATACATTACATAAAAATTACTCGTACGTATTACATACATCTTTTCCGGTAACAAAAGGGCATATCAGCTTACTTCATTTCAAAATGGGACTTAGGGAAGGCAGGATTCTGTGTGGACGGCGGCTTACTCAGTTACCGTTGGTAATCAGTTTTCTTTCTTTCTTTCCTTTTTTTTTTTTTTTTTTTTTAATCACGTACACTTTATGTGGAACCAATTGGAAATGAGGTTGACAATAAGGAACAATTATCAAATTTTACTGTTAAGACACAATATCTGAAAGTAATATTGACCAGAAAATCAAATTATTTGTCGGCGGAAGGCCCCAATAGTAATAACACCAAAATAATTTAATGGCTTAAGGCCTGGATTGTAAATTCTTAAGAACAGTTAACTTCTCCAAGATACACTAAAATACTTTTCAAAAAACGATCATAACAATCTGATCACTCGCGGACAGACAGCACTAGCAAACATAGTGGCGCCAGTAAACCAGTAAACACAAGAAGAAGACGAGACGCCACTATCCCTATTACACGATGCTAACCTACCAACGGCATATACGCGAGCCGCACACGGCTCATCATTATTTCCATAAACAGCAGAACACATACTTATAAAAAGGCAAGTTCTTTTGTTATTACACATGCAAAGGATGTCGGCACGGCACACACGAGTGGCCATTTTCCGTCTTTTTTTTTATCCAAGGTAAAACAGCATGGACCTTGTTATGGGAGGCAGACCGATTTACAACCGAATGAGGCCCGCACTCCATAATCAAGTGTCTGGTCTCATACTTTGTAAAGAGAATATGATAAGTTCTACAACATTATTTCGCTGGTACAGGGGGGCGCACGAAAAATCTGCCCGACTAATAGACTGCTCACTGTCGCCCACCAATCGTCATCTATTTTTTTCAAGTTGTTGCTTGCATTAGCTTATTTGTTATTTCTTTAATGCCTAATTATTACTTGTTTATCTATTCTGCTCTTAGCACCCAGCAAATTGCGTAATTGGCGAGCAGTCTGTACTCGGGCCAGTTTTTCGTGCTCCACCTTATATTATTTCACTGCGATCAGCCACACAACTGTAAGTTGGCTAAACGAGAGGTTTAGAGATTTTGTAGAATCACGGAAATTACTTCTACAATTCTGTAATGAATAAAATGTCTGTACTCGAGGGGGGAGGCAAGTGCCCTCTCTTGGCTCCTTCCATCCTTCAGTCACCTTTGCTACTAATTTGCCATTTTTAATAAGAAGCATATACCATGCACCAATGAACGGTGAACGACTAAAAATGAACGGTTCCCAAAAAAGAGCGATCACCAGTGAACCAGTTTCCAAGAGCGAACGAGTTTACCCATCTCTATGTGTCCGTCTCACTCTCGCTGCCAAGCGTAATGACACAGTTCCGTAATTACGGATAACTAACGATGGAGTCCAGGATGGAAGCTGCCACTGATGTGTAGCCCATAGGTCCTCCAAAACCATTCCGGTTCAGGGCACGAGATCCCTTGATAGACTAGAGGACCTACCAAATAGGCGGGCCAGGAGCAGCATATATCACGACGCCAGACATCGCGGCACTCGACACAGCTGTCCATCTGAAGGGGCAATGCTTGCTGTGACCAGAGAGGAACAGAGCACTCTTAGGGCGGCGAGTGAATCAATCACACACGCACCGCGGTCACACCTCCTTCGTAACTGATCTGCGTCATGGGAAGTGCCTACGAATCAGCATGTGGGCAACCTGCCAGACAGAGAGTAGCCGCCTATGCTGGAGGCTGACACAGCGACCTCCAGGCAGCCTTGAGTCTGCCACTACTGACAGAACATTCCGCCAAGATCGGTGAAGGACGGCTACTTGCGCCATATCCGAAGGTATAACATCCCAGCATTCGCTTGAAGCTATTTAGGGAGCTACGATAAGACCTGAGGTGGATGGCGAGATCAGGTTATGAACATTCTCTCTCTCTCTCTCTCTCTCTCTCTCTCTCTCTCTCTCTCTCTCTCGCTCTCTCTCTGTTTGAGCAGTATAAAGGAACTTCACCACTGATAGTGGCCGTTCAAAAACTGGAAGCTGCCGTGTGCCAGAGCTATCTTTGGAGCTTCCCGCTAGGAAGCGTGGGGCTAGCAGTCGCTCTCTGGTGCCAGTCGAAGAATGCAATTCCATAGGCTGTGGTTGTGCTTGTACATGGATGGCTTGTACATGGCCTCCGGCGGCTATCTGATTTGGTGAAGACTGCCAGTCTCGCTAGCGAGATGAAAGCAGAGGTCACTATCTGCAGCATCGTCGACAGGACTGACTGTGGACTTTTGGTACCGAGCCGAGTGTAGGGTCTGAATCAGAGGCTGAGACGGTTCTGCGACTGTGTGGGCTGCAGATTCCTCGACTTGCGCCATAGGGCGGTGGGGTTTCGGTTTCCGCTGGATAGGTCAGGAGTCCACTACACGCAGCAAGCGGCTACAGGGGTAGCAGGGGTTGTGTGGCGTGGACTGGGCGGTTTTTTAGGTTAGATGGCCTCGGGCAAGTACAGAAAGGGCAACAGCCTCAAATGGTGCGGGGCAAAGTCAGAACATGCGGGCACCAAGCAGCAATCGGTATTGTAATTGTAAACTGTCGAAGCTGCATTGGTAAAGTACCGGAACTTCAAGCGCTGATAGAAAGTATGGAAGCTGAAATCGTCATCGGTACAGAAAGCTGGCTGAAGCCAGAGATAAATTCTGCCGAAATTTTTACAAAGGCAGAGACGGTGTTTAGAAAGGATAGATTGCATGCAACCGGTGGTGGCGTGTTTGTCGCTGATAGTAGTAGTTTATCCTGCAGTGAAGTAGAAGTTGATAGTTCCTTTGAATAATTATGGGTGGAGGTTACACTCAACAACCGAGCTAGGTTAATAGTTGGCTCCTTTTACCGACCTCTCGACTCAGCAGTATTAGTGGCAGAACAACTGACAGAAAATTTGGAATACATTTCACATAAATTTTCTCAGCATGTTATAGTCTTAGGTGGAGATTTCAATTTACCAGATATAGACTGGGACACTCAGATGTTTAGGACGGTTGGTAGGGACAGAGCATCGAGTGAGATTATACTGAGTGCACTATAGGAAAATTACTTCGAGCAATTAAACAGAGAACCGACTCGTGGAGATAACATCTTGGACCAACTGTTAACAAACTGACCCGAACTTTTCGACTCTGTAAGTGCAGAACAGGGAATCAGTGATCATAAGGCCTCTAACATTCTGCGTGGTGTCTGTTTGTTCTAAGTCGTGTCTCCCTACCACTTTCGCGCAACGACGCTCTGAGCGTGTTTTTTAGGGAATTGACTAGTTTGAACCTGGGACCTGTTGCTGGTAAGGAGACGCCAGACCACACATGACATGTAGAGTTCAGAAGAGTTCAGTGAGACTAGCGATGATATAACCAAATACTTAATGATTTCAGCGTCAGCTCCACTGCACTCCCTGTAAAAGAATCTTAATACTGACTAAATTTAGTGGAAGGGGTTCAAGGCTTTCCTATTTTTAGTTAGCTGGTAAAATAACGTCGAAAAAGCAATTGAGTTTACCATTGGAAATTTTATTCTACTCACAAAACATTGTTTATATATTGCAATATTGAAAAAAGGAAATGTTTTAATACAGGATGATAAAAACCAACTACGTTCAAAAAAAATGTGAACGAATATTCCCTGAGTGGCTTTCCAAGTTCTACAATGGATCGAAGGATGACCTATGCCATATCACATCTATAATCTAGGTTTATATTAAGTTTCACAAAAGAGAAAACTATCAAAATGGTCTACAGTGACCCTCAATTATCTTTAATTACTTATCTAACTTGTCGTAAATTACAGTGGCTGATGTTGCGTCTCAATAACTAATGTGGCGTCTCAATAACTATATAACGGAAAAATCATCGCGTTTCAGATTTTTTACTTCAAGTGGCAAATGTGAACACCATGAGCTTTAATTGACGATCGATACCAGTATTACGCAAAAAAGGGGGGGGGGGGGGGGGGAACAGGTGAGACTTCTGCAATTCTGAGTGAAGCTTTATGCGCTGTTATGCGGCACCGCGTGCATTCTTTACCTTGTCCGTGTTCATTAGGGGGCGGCGGGCAGCACAGCTCCGCTCACCTCGCCGTCTCGGAAGCAACTCTCTCCTAACTTCTCCTTACTACAATTTACCGAAGTTGGTTTAAAAACAACTATCTGGCTGTGTTTTCATCTGACCAATCAGGGTCTCAATGTTAACCTTAAGCTCCACCTACAAGAATTCTGTCTATCCAATGAGAAACGTTATACTTTTCGTGGTGGGGCAATGTTTTTTAAAGTTTGCAACGTAACAGAGACACGAAAAAGTCTCACGCTAAAACTTGCGGGTGGTGTGGTCCTAGCGGTTAGCTGGCGACGTGGGTGTCCGTCCGTCCCTTATCGTAGGGCCTTCCAGCTTAACACAGTTCTGCTCTCAGCTTCTGTTCTCGTTCCTCCCCTCGGAACTGCGTCTGTCTTACGGTGGGAAGGTATGACATGCATTTAGGCATTCTTGTGTTAGTCTGTGGTATTCCATTTTCTCACTCGTTACTCGTATTACTTAGGTTAATTTTATGTCACGATTTATTCGGAGCTATGTGACATACTACTGGATTTGCTTATCATGTCCGGGTTTTCATGGAAGGTGTTGGATTTGCCTGACACCTTACAGGCCGTGGCAGCATCCCTGAATACGGAAGTTAATAGGAATATAAAAAAAGGGAGGAAGGTTTATCTGTTTAGCAAGAGTAATAGAAGGCATATTTCAGACTACCTAACGAAAATTTCTGTTCCGACACTGACAACGTTGAGTGTTCATGGAAAAAGTTCAAGGCAATCGTAAAATGCGGTTTAGATTGGTACGTGCAGAGTAAAACTGTGAGGGACGGGAAAAACCCGCCGTGGTTCAACAACAAAGTTAGGAAACTACTGCGAAAGCAAAGAGAGCTTCACTCCAAGTTTAAACGCAGCCAAAACCTCTCAGACAAACAGAAGCTAAACGATGTCAACGTTAGCGTAACGAGGGCTATGCGTGAAGCATTCAGTGAATTCGAAAGTAAAATTCTATGCACAGACTTGACAGAAAATCCTAGGAAGTTCTGGTCTTACGTTAAATCAATAAGTGGCTCGAAACAGCATATCCAGACACTCCGGGATGATGATGGCATTGAAACAGAGGATGACACGCTTAAAGCTGAAATACTAAACACCTTTTTCCAAAGTTGTTTCACAGAGGAAGACCGCACTGCAGTTCCTTCTCTAAATCCTCGCACAAACGAAAAAATGGCTGTCATCGAAATAAGTGTCCAAGGAATAGAAAAGCAACTGGAATCACTCAACAGAGGGAAGTCCACTGGACCTGACGGGATACCAATTCGATTCTACACAGAGTACGCGAAAGAACTTGCCCCGCTTCTAACAGCCGTGTACCGCAAGTCTCTAGAGGAACGGAAGGTTCCAAATGATTAGAAAAGAGCACAGGTAGTCCCAGTCTTCAAGAAGGGTCGTCGAGCAGATGCAAAAAACTATAGATCTATATCTCTGACGTCGATCTGTTGTAGAATTTTAGAACATTTTTTTGCTCGCGTATCATGTCGTTTTTGGAAGCCCAGAATATACTCTGTAGGAATCAACATGGATTCCGGAAACAGCGATCGTGTGAGACCCAACTCGGTTTATTTGTTCATAAGACCCAGAAAATATTAGATACAGGCTCCCAGGTAGATGCCATTTTCCTTGACTTCCGGAAGGCGTTCGATACAGTTCCGCACTGTCGCCTGATAAACAAAGTAAGAGCCTACGGAATATCAGACCAGTTGTGTGGCTGGATTGAAGAGTTTTTAGCAAACAGAACACAGCATGTTGTTATCAATGGAGAGACGTCTACAGACGTTAAAGTAACCTCTGGCGTGCCACAGGGGAGTGTTATGCGACCATTGCTTTTCAAATGTTCAAATGGCTCTGAGCACTATGCGACTTAAATTCTGAGGTCATCAGTCGCCTAGAACTTAGAACTAATTAAACCTAACTAACTTAAGGACATCACACACATCCATGCCCGAGGCAGGATTCGAACCTGCGACCGTAGCGGTCGCCCGTTTCCAGACTGTAGCGCCTATAACCGCACGACCACTCCGGCCGGCATTGCTTTTCACAATATATATAAATGACCTAGTAGATAGTGTCGGAAGTTCCATGCGGCTTTTCGCGGATGATGCTGTAATGTACAGAGAAGTTGCAGCATTAGAAAATTGTAGCGAAATGCAGGAAGATCTGCAGCGGATAGGCACTTGGTGCAGGGAGTGGCAACTGACCATTAACATAGACAAATTTAATGTATTGTGAATACATAGAAACAAGGATCCTTTATTGTATGATTATATGGTAGCGGAACAAACACTGGTAGCAGTTACTTCTGTAAAATATCTGGGAGTATGCGTGCGGATCGATTTGAAGTGGAATGATCATATAAAATTAATTGTTGGTAAGGCGGGTACCAGGTTGAGATTCATTGAGAGAGTCCTTAGGAAATGTAGTCCATCAACAAAGGAGGTGGCTTACAAAACACTCGTTCGACCTATACTTGAGTATTGCTCATCAGTGTGGGATCCGTACCAGGTCGGGTTGACAGAGGGGATAGAGAAGATCCAAAGAAGAGCGGCGCGTTTCGTCACAGGGTTATTTGGTAAGCGTGATAGCGTTACGGAGATGTTTAGCAAACTCAAGTGGCAGACTCTGCAAGAGAGGCGCTCTGCATCGCGGTGTAGCTTGCTCGCCAGGTTTCGAGAGAGTGCGTTGCTGGGTGAGGTATCGAATATATTGCTTCCCCCTACTTATACCTCTCGAGGAGATCACGAATGTAAAATTAGAGAGATTCGAGCGCGCACGGAGGCTTTCAGACAGTCGTTCTTCCCGCGAACCATACGCGACTGGAACAGAAAAGGGAGGTAATGACAGTGGCACGTAAAGTGCCCTCCGCCACACACCGTTGGGTGGTTTGCGGAGTATAAATGTAGATGTAGATGTAGAATGCTATGGATGCTATGATGGTTCTTACAGATTTTTCTTCATTTTCCCATGTGCTTCTTCGCATAATTATGTGGCATCATTAGTAGTATCCTGCTCATATCTGAACGGCTTTCCTTTGTGGTAATGCCTGGGATTATATATGGTGCGTTGGAATATACCTTATGGAACAATATTTGTTTCATCTATAGGTATATATGCGTGTGGTTCGTAAAAAAACTCTTCTCTTGCATTGCATGAGACTGTTAGCTCTTATCTCTTTACTATGTTAGAAATGTTCACGCTACGTACAGTTCACTAAGAGGAGAGAGAGAATTTGTGTACTGTTCCTAGTTTCCCCGTGACTACGATCCTAAAACTAATGAGATATTCTATATTAAAACACAAAGCGGTCATTCTTTTTTATTCAAAAGTGGTTTTGAGAGTTGTTTCTTTATTTTATGGTGCTGACGAGAGGTGTGGTCAGTCGTTGGGATTGATTCTTCTTCATTTCTTGTACTCTACAATTATTTCCATTACTGTTCCTACGTGCAGTTTTCTTTCCTCTCTGATTCATGTTTTGAACAAGATGGTCCATCACGTGCGAGAGAAAACATGTAATAACTATCCTGTATTTTGTAACGAAGGGAGTGATTACGTATTCCCATGATAACTGCAACCCACTTAAACATTAAACGAAATAACCAGAATGCTGTAGGCCACCATAGAACCTGATCATATATGGCTGTTAAAAGCGAGCTTTACAGATCAGTTTTGCCACCACTTTAACAGGTTACGAAAGCAGGATATACAACTCTGATATTCGTGCTATAACATATTTATTATTAGCATACATCAAGAAATACACAGTCATTGCCAAACGTACCAGAACATGTCACGTAAATTCGAAGATATATCTAATTACACACTTCGATTAAGTTTCTGTCCTCAAACAGATATTTAACGTTAAATGAATACTTTTAACATTTTATAGGTTCTAAAATGACTATAATTTCAGCAACAGGAACGGATTTTTTCACTTCTCGTGCCTATACAGTAGCAGAGAAAGAGTTGATGATAAAATTTGTTGGTGATGTAGGGTCAACTACGTATGAAATTTAGTACGCAGAACTATCACCTCTGGTTGTAACAACGAATCTAAGTCATTTGGGTATTGAGTCGAAATGAGCTTGGGTGACAAATATACACTCCTGGAAATTGAAATAAGAACACCGTGAATTCATTGTCCCAGGAAGGGGAAACTTTATTGACACATTCCTGGGGTCAGATACATCACATGATCACACTGACAGAACCACAGGCACATAGACACAGGCAACAGAGCATGCACAATGTCGGCACTAGTACAGTGTATATCCACCTTTCGCAGCAATGCAGGCTGCTATTCTCCCATGGAGACGATCGTAGAGATGCTGGATGTAGTCCTGTGGAACGGCTGGCCATGCCATTTCCACCTGGCGCCTCAGTTGGACCAGCGTTCGTGCTGGACGTGCAGACCGCGTGAGACGACGCTTCATCCAGTCCCAAACATGCTCAATGGGGGACAGATCCGGAGATCTTGCTGGCCAGGGTAGTTGACTTACACTCCCCACACCATGATGCCGGGTGTTGGCCCTGTGTGCCTCGGTCGTATGCAGTCCTGATTGTGGCGCTCACCTGCACGGCGCCAAACACGCATACGACCATCATTGGCACCAAGGCAGAAGCGACTCTCATCGCTGAAGACGACACGTCTCCATTCGTCCCTCCATTCACGCCTGTCGCGACACCACTGGAGGCGGGCTGCACGATGTTGGGGTGTGAGCGGAAGACGGCCTAACGGTGTGCGGGACCGTAGCCCAGCTTCATGGAGACGGTTGCGAATGGTCCTCGCCGATACCCCAGGAGCAACAGTGTCCCTAATTTGCTGGGAAGTGGCGGTGCGGTCCCCTACGGCACTGCGTAGGATCCTACGGTCTTGGCGTGCATCCGTGCGTCGCTGCGGTCCGGTCCCAGGTCGACGGGCACGTGCACCTTCCGCTGACCACTGGCGACAACATCGATGTACTGTGGAGACCTCACGCCCCACGTGTTGAGCAATTCGGCGGTACGTCCACCCGGCCTCCCGCATGCCCACTATACGCCCTCGCTCGAAGTCCGTCAACTGCACATACGGTTCACGCCCACGCTGTCGCGGCATGCTACCAGTGTTAAAGACTGCGATGGAGCTCCGTATGCTACGGCAAACTGCCTGACACTGACGGCGGCGGTGCACAAATGCTGCGCAGCTAGCGCAATTCGACGGCCAACACCGCGGGTCCTGGTGTGTCCGCTGTGCCGTGCGTGTGATCATTGCTTGTGCAGCCCTCTCGCAGTGTCCGGAGCAAGTATGGTGGGTCCGACGCACCGGTGTCAATGTGTTCTTTTTTCCATTTCCAGGAGTGTAGATACAACATCCAAGTTCAGTTCGACTCGACTCAGTGCCAGACTTCTTCAATCGTAGTGGTGTGTCAGTCGCTCCAACCATCGATGTTTCAAGTAGAGGAAGTGCTTGCTAGGGGAACAGTTGAATCCTTCTGTTTCGAAGCAGGTCAGGATTAGATGCGGTATTGCGTTATCTTGTTGAAACATAACGTATCAGAGACTTTGAACACAGGTCACTGCCTCTTAGATAACGTTGCCACAGAAAAGTGAAACCTGTTGTCTAAATCACCAGCTATGCGAACTAGAGGTGATCGATTTGTGTGCACAATGGCTCAGATCTACTGCCTATCTAGATACTGATCGTGTATGGCGATAACAAATGCGATTTGACAACGTTCTTTTCCCAGAGCTGCCACTCATGGATAGATTATGATGTTGTACGGAGATCAGGGACTCATCTGAGGAGACGAGATGACGCTACGACTGATTCCAGCGTTATCGTTGGCCGCAGCGCTATGGGCGTGCCTCTCTCCACTGCAGCGTTAGGGGAAGCCGCAACAATGATTTCCGTAATGATCATCTTAGTTGCTCCAGAGGTCTTTGCACTGCCCGTCTAGATAGTTGTCTTGCTGAAAACGAGCCCATTTCGTGACTCAAGGTAAGCGACACGACTTTACAATACTCCAAAAAAATAGGTCTTTCCTCTCGGGCGCTAGTCGCGTGAGGCCACTGACTCTTGCGTGGTGTTGCGTATGTCACTCCTGAACCCATAGATTCGATTTTCGCAAGACCATCGTGCTATCCAAATCAAAGCGAGAAACAATATTGCAGAACAATATAATGCCGTCTCGATAGCCCATTAAGCTGCCGTAGCAGTGTCTGACACTTGAGAGACGTTTCTCCTTCTTACACGATGTACAAGACGAGCATCTCACAAGCAATTAAGATTCAAATACAATTCTAGAATAAGGAAACGGCTACGTAATCTACCGAACACCTATTGGACTATTGCACTACAGTGCAAATCATTTTACGAAGGCCACGTAAAAAGTAATGGCAACACTGCCGTAACATGAAGGATGTGAGTCAAATAGTATGCGCGCTGTCTATAGCTGATAGCAGAAGGTCAGCTGAAGTACCGCAGTGGGCGGCGACAGCTATGTAGGAAAGTGTTGTACTGTGTACTGTGGGAACGTGCCGAAGGCCAGTTCAAGTGAGCTAATAGTAAGTTTAGGGAACACAAATAATGTGCATGGATCAAAATTGAAGTGACACGTGGCTGGAGCACGCAAAAATGTTTTCAGGAACTGCGTGAGGCGTTTGCTGACCATTGCTATATCGTACGGTGGCGAAAACAGTGCAGGAGCTCCTCCTTACGTGGCGATGTGAGATACTGGAACATCCACTATACTCATCCGACATGAGACCGTGCGGTTACGATCGTCAAGCTGAAGGAACACTTCGTGACACGAGCTACAGCACAACAGAAGGCATCATCTACGTCACAGTGTGGTCCTTGCGAGACATCGACAGGGATGGACACGCTGATGGTGTACGACGCCTTCCATATGTGGGAGAGAAGGTGATCGAGATGCGGGCGATTATACTGACCATTTAACCTCTTGGTTTCATATATGCAGCACCAACGCCTGTAAACGGAAACCTTTCACTCGCCTGTCATGCACAGAGTGATACGGATTAAGGTATAAAAAAACCAAAGGGATGTAGATGACGCTGAGAAAAGTAATGTAAAATAGGGCACATGGGGCCACAAATTTCTGGAAATACATTTGTCATCCACTTTTTTGGTATTTCCCATCATTTGCGGTTCCCTGTGTCTTATATTAAATTACTTATCTCAGGGTCATCTACGTTACTTCGGGGGTTTTTAAACGTTGATAAGAATCACCCTGTATATGAACCGGTCGGTCAGCTTGCAAGAGTGTCGCAAGGGCGACTGTACTACGAAATAGTTGTTGAAACAAATTCAATACTTAGCGCCGTTTCCGAGTTATTTAGCACTGACGTTAGCCAATGTGGCCGTTGCGCGCACGAATTCAAGAACTTGCACGTTCTAAAAAGCAGTAATGTGCAGACATCTGTGGATCCATGAATTACCACCTGTGAAAATGCTCACTGACAGTTAAAATGAGCCTTTTTTTGAAAGTCATAAATTTCAGCTAGGTGTTCGTTTTGGGGAAACCAAAAGAAGATCAAGTTTGTCAACACTCCCTGGCAAGCTGTTCAGGCTACGCTCGCGACGACCTGATTGGCTAAGTCCAATGCTACATAACTCGGAAACAGTGCATCATGTCAAACTCTTTTCTTAACAGTTACTTCTGAGCACAACCTTCCCTGCAACACCCTCACAATCTTTTCACTCTGTTTCTGACTACCCCGTACATACAGGGTGTCTCAACTAACCCTGCCACCTCAAATGTCTCTGGAACAACAATAGATATTAAAAAACGGTTTTCATCAGGATGAACGTACGGCAGGGGCTTAGGAAACCAAATACTATGGGAAATTTTAAAATGTAAACAAATACTATTTTCAATACAAACTTGTGTATTTTTAAATGGACACCCTATTATTTCGTATGCAATCAATAGCACGAAAAAACACAAAAAATAATGGCGTTGGTTGCATCGCATTACATCCGGGGAAACTGCGAAGTGAAGTTGACGCTTGAAATAAATGAAGGACACAGCTAGCACACGTCCAGAGACTCAAGCGTGCACCTCTCGCTGCCAGTAATCGTGATGTGATTGACGTACAACATCAGTAGAGTGTTATTGTATGACAACACATCATTGGTGTATATTTCATTGATGGTACTCCTAAAGAGAGATAGTTTAGCCCCTTCTTGAGCTGTATCTTACTTGACCCAGTCCAGCTTCTATAACGTGTCAAATAATGCGGTATCAGAATGATGGATGTCCTGCAAATAACGTTTATTATTGCGAAATGACAGCTAGAGGTACAATTAGTAGTCACACACTTGTTTTCACGTATCTAAACCTCATAAGTTCTAAAATATGGAGCTCGTAAAATATAGTAACGGCATCACAGTTCCTGATATAATACATCGCATGTGGTACTGTGCTCAGAGCAGGGGTTTCCTGCACTGGCGCCTGTGTCACTGCCGTAAACTTAACAATATCACAACGGCACGCTCTACCTTCAGTGTACAAGTGTTTCCCAATCTAGTCTGCTGAACTGCTCTCATACTGTAACGTAATTCACATACGTTGCCACATTAAAACCCGTTTTCTTGTGGCTTGTTATATTTGCAGTCATCTAGTCGATATGCCGACCTTCAGTAATGAAAAAAAAACTACACTTCTGGAAATTGAAATAAGAACACCGTGAATTCATTGTCCCAGGAAGGGGAAACTTTATTGACACATTCCTGGGGTCAGATACATCACATGATCACACTGACAGAACCACAGGCACATAGACACAGGCAACAGAGCATGCACAATGTCGGCACTAGTACAGTGTATATCCACCTTTCGCAGCAATGCAGGCTGCTATTCTCCCATGGAGACGATCGTAGAGATGCTGGATGTAGTCCTGTGGAACGGCTTGTCATGCCACTTCCACCTGGCGCCTCAGATGGACCAGCGTTCGTGCTGGACGTGCAGACCGCGTGAGACGACGCTTCATCCAGTCCCAAACATGCTCAATGGGGGACAGATCCGGAGATCTTGCTGGCCAGGGTAGTTGACTTACACCTTCTAGAGCACGTTGGGTGGCACGGGATACATGCGGACGTGCATTGTCCTGTTGGAACAGCAAGTTCCCTTGCCGGTCTAGGAATGGTAGAACGATGGGTTCGATGACGGTTTGGATGTACCGTGCACTATTCAGTGTCCCCTCGACGATCACCAGTGGTGTACGGCCAGTGTAGGAGATCGCTCCCCACACCATGATGCCGGGTGTTGGCCCTGTGTGCCTCGGTCGTATGCAGTCCTGATTGTGGCGCTCACCTACACGGCGCCAAACACGCATACGACCATCATTGGCACCAAGGCAGAAGCGACTCTCATCGCTGAAGACGACACGCCTCCACTCGTCCCTCCATTCACGCCTGTCGCGACACCACTGGAGGCGGGCTGCACGATGTTGGGGCGTGAGCGGAAGACGGCCTAACGGTGTGCGGGACCGTAGCCCAGCTTCATGGAGACGGTTGCGAATGGTCCTCGCCGATACCCCAGGAGCAACAGTGTCCCTAATTTGCTGGGAAGTGGCGGTGCGGTCCCCTACGGCACTGCGTAGGATCCTACGGTCTTGGCGTGCATCCGTGCGTTGCTGCGGTCCGGTCCCAGGTCGACGGGCACGTGCACCTTCCGCCGACCACTGGCGACAACATCGATGTACTGTGGAGACCTCACGCCCCACGTGTTGAGCAATTCGGCGATACGTCCACCCGGCCTCCCGCATGCCCACTATACGCCCTCGCTCAAAGTCCGTCAACTGCTCATACGGTTCACGTCCACGCTGTCGCGGCATGCTACCAGTGTTAAAGACTGCGATGGAGCTCCGTATGCCACGGCAAACTGGCTGACACTGACGGCGGCGGTGCACAAATGCTGCGCAGCTAGCGCCATTCGACGGCCAACACCGCGGTTCCTGGTGTGTCCGCTGTGCCGTGCGTGTGATCATTGCTTGTACAGCCCTCTCGCAGTGTCCGGAGCAAGTATGGTGGGTCTGACACACCGGTGTCAATGTGTTCTTTTTTCCATTTCCAGGAGTGTAGATATTATTTTAATTTATGGCGAATGTAACAGAAATGCAACCGCAGGTGTGACACTGTATGCTGAACTCTACCCGGGTCGGCGGTGTCCGTCGCGTCGAAACATTGGCAACATCTGCAAGACACTTACGGAAACAGGAAGCTGGGATCCCTCAAAACGTCGACGTACAACGGCAGCGACTTGCAATGGAAACGAAATTGCTGTTCTGCTGCTGTAGCGCACAATCCTCAGGTGGGTGTACGAGGAATTGCACGAGGTGTAGGAATAAGCCACAGTAGTGTGTGCAGCATCGTGCCTCGACATCGGTTTCATCCATTCCATATCTCACTGCACCAAGAACTGTACGGGAATGACTTTGAATTCCGTATTGCATTCTGTCGTATTGCACTTCAGCAGTTGCAAGGTAATCCAATATTCCTGAGCAATACGTTGTTTACGGACGAGGCTTCATTTACAAATCATGGTAATGTGAATCTGCGGAGCATGCACTACTGGTCCGTGCGAAATTCCCACTGGATTCGCCAAGTTGCTCATCAACGACTGTGGAGTGTCAATGTTTGGTGCAGTATCATTGCTAACTGTATTGTAGGTCCCCATTTTTACCGTGGAACACTGAATGGATAGCGATATTCATCATTTCTTCAACAAACACTAGCGCTCCTCATGGAGGGTCTAGGATTGGAAACTCGTCTATCAATGTGGTTCCAACGTGATGGATGTCCCGCGCACAATGCAAAAGTTGCCAGAGATGTTCTAGATGCGACATTTCCAAATAGGTGGATGGGGCGGTGAAGTATTGTCCGATGGCCAGAACGATCCCCCGACTTGACGCCATTAGACTTCTTTCTCCGGAGCGCATTGAGAAACAGAGTGTATCAAGAACCCCGACGACAGTAGAGGATACGCAACATCGTATTATTGCGGCGTGTGCGGCAATATCTGTAGAAACTCTACAATCTGTGCAGCAGTCTCTCGTTACCCATCTGCAAACGTGTATTGATATAAACGGAGGGCAACTGGAACATATGTTGACGTGACACAGAAAATGGCTCTGAGCACCATGGGACTTCTGAGGTCATCAGTCCCCTAGAACTTAGAACTATTTAAACCTAACCAACCTAAGGGCATCACACACATCCATGCCCGAGGCAGGATTCGAACCTGCGACCGCAGCGGTCGCGCGGTTCCATACTGTAGCACCTAGAATCGCTCGGCCACCCCGGCCGGCTGACGAGACACAGTTTCATTGGTCAAGACGTGCGTGTATTTTCTATGCTGGATGTAATGCACAACAATACAATTTCTGTGGCGACAGGGCACTAGTAAACGTGTTTAGCAAAGTGAATTCAAGTGTGGTATCTCTAATTGTAGCTCTAGGTATCATATCGCCAGAATAAACGTTCATTTACAATTTGAAAAACGTAACTTTGCGTTGGACGTGTTACTTGTTTATTTTTGTGGATTGTGCATACCTTCCCATTGTTTGAGCCCCTGTCACAGGCAGCTTGAGGTGTCTGATTGAGTCTCAGGACGTGTGCCAGCTGAGCGCTTCGTTTATTTCAAGCATCAACTTCGCTTCGCAACTTCTCGGGATGTAACTGACGTATTGCGATGCAACCAACACCATGATTTTTATGATTTTTCATGGTATTGATTGCATACGAAATAATAGGGGGGTTTCCATTTAAAAATACACAAGTTTATGTTGAAAATAGTATTTGTTTATGTTTTAAAATTTCGCATAGTATTTTGTTTCCTAAGCCCCTTCCGTACGTTCATGCTGGTGAAAACCGTTTTTGAATATCTATCGTTGTTCCAGAGACATTTGAGGTGTCAGAGCTAGGTGAGACACCCTGTATAAAAGTATAGAATTAATCGGTTGACAAACTGCTGGCGGAGACAGCACTTGCTCGTGAGACCTCCCGATGACCCAGTAAGAACTGGGGAGCGAGCGGCGGGCAAACACAGGCCGCGCCGGCCCGGGATTTGCCGGCTGCTGGTGACGTGAGGCGTCGCACAGTGTCTGGCGCCCGCAGCCGCCATTGTGGTCGCCTGCGGAGGAGGCGCATCTGCATGTGAAAGCCGCCCCGTTTTATCCGCGGGCCTCAGGCGCCGCGAGCGCCGAAAATGATATGGAAATTGATTTGAGAAATAGTTGACTTTACATTCGCCCGGGGATTTGCTTTTTCTGGACCACAAAGAGTGGCACCAGTGCGGGGTGTTTTCTTCCCAGGGGGGGCGCGAGTGTGTTTGCCAAGTGTGTGGCGCGTCTTGGAGCACAACTGAGCCTCGCGCCAAGCAGCGCTTTTCTCGCAGGGCGCTGTCAACGCAGCCCGCCACCACTGACGACACTTCTTGCGTTTGTAGCGATACATCGCTGGGAACAGGAGCTCGTTAATGCACAAAACGTTCGGGAACATTTTTTGAACGGAAGGTGTATTTCGTCACAGAAGGTGTCAGCTTCTTTGTTTCCGCCATTTTTATCTTGTGCAGAACTCGTACACTTCTCTCTCTCACACACATACACACCACAGCACACACACACACACACACACACACACACACACACACACACACACACACACACAAACAGAGAGGAAGAGAGTGAGTGAGAGTCTAGAAATTTACTAACGGAAAATTATTAGCTAGACAATGCTTGCACTAGTTGCTAAGTTAGCTATAAAGAATAGTGATTGAACTTAACACCTGAATAGATTTGTTTACAAATAACTTTTCTACTGTTACTCACGATTTTCTTTTCCTCACATTTTACAAGAAAAGTTTTGGCAAATGATCCCCACTTTCAAGTGTGCTTTCTCTGTGTACTACCCCAATTTTACATAACATTTCTTCTGCTTTATTTTGTTGACTTCTACGCAATATATATAAAAAATCAAAATTGAAAACCGATAACTAACTAAAAATTTATGTAATGCAGTAAAGTCGGCAAAACAAAGCAGAACCTCACACAGCAAAAACATTCCACAAAAATGGGATAGTACACAGAAAAACGCACTTGAAAATGGGAATCATTTCCCGAAACGCGTGGTGTAAAATATGAATAAAAACAAAACCATTTATACTGGACAAAATCAGATCAGCATCTGAAGAAATTCTGTCAGGAGCTGTCCAGTTAAACTAATCTGCTTAAAAATAGTAATTAAATCAGCTGGCTGTTCTAGCCAAATCAACGGTTATGTAAAATTTAATATCTAAGTTAACCACTGAATTAGCCTTGCTATGAACAGAGTGGAGTTTAAACAGAATAATCAATTGGAAAATTAAGTCCTGCAGTTTTGTAAGTTTTCATTGCACCGTATTGTAAACACGTTATACTTAGTAGAGACAATCCATGCAAGGCATATGTTTTTACTGTCTCCATAGATCAACGATTACGTAAAAGAACATCTATATCTACATTAAGAAATTATAGACGCAGTAGACTACACTAATGATAATAACCCTACAGATCTGTCTACAAACCTACATAACTGCCCATAAACCCAAAAAATTATTGTAAGCATTCATTAATGAGAAAACGCTTACTAAGTTTTTTATTGCTTTGTCTACACGCTCAAAGAAAAGTTTACTTGGGTCTACTTCAGCTGTCTTCAGAGATCTAAACTACGTTTTAGTTGTCTACAGGTTCAAAGAAAAGTGGATGCATGGGTGTAGACCCTACTGTCAACCGTTCCATACGCTTCAGCTGCGTTCTACACCCGACTCACACAAAGAACTCGTACTACACGTCGTCCGAAATTGCGAACTTATCTTGACAAAGCTGAAAATCACATGAAACATGGATATGACTTCTCTGCAGGTGAAGGTTTGTAACATCATTCCTCCACGCCCATTAATAATTAGTGCATCGATTTGTAATGTATACCAGACAGGCGACAGAACAACTCCTCAACGTCTTTCAAAATGAACTGGCTACACCCATAAGTGCGGAATGACAGGGGTGTGTGATCGAATGATAACAGAGACCCACCTGCTGGTTCACTTCACTCGTGGTTGATTCGCACGACTTCCGCAGTTACCTACCCTTACCTGGTCTTTCACCCTCCGCTCCAACTGGGGTGACACAGATACTCTTTGCATTACCAAAAGCAACTCCATCAGAGGTCTGAACACCATCAAATAAGTGACACACTAATCCAGTAAAAACTTATTGTATTGAAGTAAATAGTTGTAAATCCGTCGTAAGCTGCATTAAGAAGTACCCTTTATTTATTGATGGTAATTAGTTTCGGAAACTGTGTCCATTCTCAAATCACGTGTCTTTATAAGTAACTGAAATACATTCAAGTATGCATGTTTGGAACAACCACAACAGACAGTCCAACTCACTATATTGTCGAGGGCTACGTCCTCCTACTGAGATGGTGTATAACGCAACGAAAAAAATACAAATCTAAAAGCGCCATGAGCCAGGTTTCGCGAAACCTTTACTGTCGCATCAGGCAAAGCCTTCTGCTATGCAACTTTTCATCTTTCGACTTTGCAGACATTAGATGAACTATCAAAAAGCTTATGGGTCACCGGAAGTGCCATTAGCAAGAGGTCAATCTTCAATGAACACATGTCGTGTTCTGCCTCGAACAAGGACCTGCGACAACAGACACGTCAGCTTCCCTAATACATACAATTTTGATATTGCTATTTCCTGCACTTGTTCCTCCAGTACCACCCTCTCGTCACACTGCTTCAAATAAGTTTACGATCGTGTTATCTCTATCGAAATGAATTTTTCTGGAGGGAATACTTTTGCTTCTACCACCCTCTGGGCTTGAGACAAGTCCAACTGACTGTTGCAGAAATGTCTGTTCACAAAAACTGCGTCTTACCTTTAGTTTTGTCTCGTAGTACCCCTAAACTGCGTCTCACCTTCAGTTTCGTGTAGCAGTACTCCTTTACCAAGCCTCTAGACCTTCCCAACGCTTCGCTTTGCCTCCGCAATGGATGACATATACACTGAAGAGCCAGAGAAACTGGTACACCTGCCTAACATCGTGTACGGCCTCCGCGAGCACGCAGAAGTGCCGCAACACGACGTGGCAGGGACTCGACTAATGTCTGAAGTAGTGCTGGGGAGAACTGAAACCATGAATCCTACAGAGCTGTCCATAAATCCGTAAGAGTACGGGAAGGAGGGGGTGGGGGGGGGGTTGCAAGGCATCCCAAATATGTCCGGGGAGTTTGGTGGTCAGCGGAAGTTTTTAAACTCAAAAGAATGTTCCTGGAGCCATTCTGTAGCAACTCTGGACGTGTGGGACGTTGCATTATCCTGCTGTAATTGCCCAAGTACGTCAGAATGAACAATGGACATGAATGACTCAGGTGATCAGACAGGATGCTTATTTACGTGTCACCTGTCAGAGTCGTATCTAGACGTATCAGGGGTCCCTTATCTCTCCAACTGCACACGCCCCACACCGTTACAGAGCTTCCACCTGCTCGAAGAGTGCCCTGCTGACATGTAGGGTTCATGGATTCATGAGATTGTCTCCATACCCGTACAAGTCCACCCGCTTGATACAGTTTGAAACAAGACTCGTCCGACCACACAACATGTTTCCAGCCATCAACAGTCAGTGTCGGTGTTGATGGACCCAGGTAAGGCCTAAAGCTTTGTGTCGTGCAGCCATCAAGTATACACGACTGGGCCTTCTGCTCCGAAAGCCCAAATCAATGATTTTTCGTTGAACGGTTCGCACGCTGACACTTGTTGACGGACCAGCATTGAATTCTGCAACAATTTTCGGAAGAGTTGCACTTCTGTCACAGTGAACGATTCTCTTCAGTCGTTGCTGATCCCGTTCTTGCATAATCTTTTCCGGCCGCAGCGATGTCGGAGATTTGATGTTATACCGGACTCCTGATATGCACGGTACACTCGTGAAATAGTCGTACGGCAAAATCCCCACTTCATCGCTACCTCTGAAATGCTGTGTCCCATCTCTCGTGGGACGACTATAACACCACGTTCAAACTCACTCACATCTTGATAACCTGCCATTATAGCAACAATAACCGATCTAACAATTGCACCAGACACTTGTCTTACATAGGCGTTGCCGGACGCAGCTCTGTATTCTGCCTGTTTATACATCTGTTATTTCAATACCTCGTGAAATAATGTTTATATGACCACTTATTTAATTAGTAGTTGAACATGTGGGTAGTGATGGTACTCTCCAACTAGCAAAGAAAATAGATCTATGATGTAGAAATTCAGTCTCTCAGAGAGAAATAACAAAAGGCACACACGTGCATCACTGGGGCATACTAACCCCTCCCCCCAAAAGCCCCCACCCCCACCAACACACCCACCGGAAGGAACCGTAGCACGCCAATAGAGTCGCTAAACAAAAGGTTAGAGTCCATCATTAAAAAGAAGTAGCGTACGTAAATCGTTTACTGCAACAGTGTAAAAAACACAGCCGTGTCTCACAAACCCAGATTATTTCTTCGGCGTCTGTGTTTACATGACACAGCTGCAACTGCTGCTTTCAAAGTTCAGTTTCTATACGATACTCCATTATTGGGATGCATAATTTTCCTTAGCATCTCTAGCGTCTTGTTTCCGTACTGTGGCGCGGGGATATCGATGTATACGAGGATTACAGACGTACAGGCGTACCTGCAAATAAACAAAAATAAATAAATAAAAATGTAATTATTTTCGCGCTGGTTATTACAATTTTCCCCTCGTATGGAAAAATT
The DNA here is from genome assembly GCF_023864345.2 of Schistocerca serialis cubense. Taxonomy (NCBI): domain Eukaryota; kingdom Metazoa; phylum Arthropoda; class Insecta; order Orthoptera; family Acrididae; genus Schistocerca; species Schistocerca serialis. The sequence goes on from NC_064639.1 coordinate 541,309,396, forward strand.
TTGAAGACCAAATTATTATATTCACGGATGCAAATAAAAACTTGTGGAAGTGGATAGCATTTCTGGTCTTACTTTTGCGACTATGTCACTACTCGTTAGGTAACTGGTAAAATGCAATGGACCACACAAGAGGACATTCGAATAGCAAATAAGTTTACAAAATTCAGAATCCAAAACGTAACAGAGCAAATTTTTAATTAACAACTCCAGTTGGGTATGTCACAATCTCCCTTGCCTATGGCGTAGAGTCTCTATTAGTACAAGGTATTCCCATCGGCAGTGACGCCCTAAGACTTCCGGCGTAAAAAGTCACCCCTCATTCATCCAACGGCCTTGTCAAAGAGGGCTGAGGTGCGAACAGAGGTTCAGGGCACTCTCTTGCCTTTGGTGTGCGAAATTGCCCATAAAAACGGAAAAATCGGGGATGAGCAACGGAAGGAGGATGCAGAAAGCGACGGAAACTACTGCATTAAAGACACATAATGCATATCCACAGGACATGTGGCCTGTAACTGAAAAGTGTTATGATGATCACTCCATTGCAGAAGATTCCTGAATAGTTCCCCACGCTCCAGGAGTGGACTGTCAAGGTGGAGGTGACCATGAGATAAAGATTGAATAACCAACGGAGGCTTGAACGTGGTACGAAAGCCACGGAAGGGAAGCTAGACAATCTGAAAACGGAACTGCAAGGGCTCAGTCTAGATATAGTGGGGATCAGTGAAATGAAGAGAAGACAAAGATTTCTGGTCAGATGAGTATAGAATAATATCAACAGCAGCAGAAAATGAAATAACGGGAGTAGGATTCATTACGAATAGGAAGGCAGGGCAAGAGTGTGATACTGTGAACAGTTCAGTGATAGGGTTATTCTCATCAGAATAGACACCAAATCAATACCGACAACGATAGTTAGGTATACATGCCGACGTCGCAAGCTCAAGATGAAGAGATAGGGAAAGTATATGAGGTATTCAACAACTAATTGGGTACGTAAAGGAAGATGTAAATCTAATAGCCAAGATGGATGGAAATACGGTTGTAGGGCAAGGAGCAGAATAAAGGGTACGGGAGCATATGGGCTTGGTACAACGAATGAGAGACGAGAAAGGTTAATCGATTTCTGCAGTATATTTCAGCTGCTAACAGCGAGTACTCTATTTAAGAATCGCAAGAGGAGGAGGTATACTTGGAAAAGGCTGGGATATACACGGGAAGATTTCAGTTGGATTACATCGTGGTCAGGAACAAAGTCCAAAATCATATGCTAGATGGTAAGGTATACCCAGGAGTAGATGTAGATACAGATCACAATTTAGTAGTGATCAGGAGAATGCTGAACTTTAAGAGACTACTCAGGATGAATCAATGCGCTAAATGGTGGGATACTGAAGGACTAAGGAATAAAGAAGTACGCTAGAAGTTTTCTGGGGATATACGTACTGCGATAAGGAATACCTCAGTAAGCAGTTCAGCTGAAGAGGAATGAATATCTCTAGAAAGGATGATCACAGAAGTTGGAAAGAAAAACACAGGTACAAAGAAGGTAAATGTGTAGAATCTATAGGTAGTAGAAGTAATACTCCAATAGATCGATGAAAGAAGAAGTACAAAAATATTCAGAGAAACTGAGGAATAAAGAAATGCAAGTAGCTAAGGAATGCAATAAGTTGGAAATGCAGGGAAGCTAAGGTGAAATGGCTGGATGACAAATGTGAAGAAGTCGAAAACGTAAAGGTGGTCTGAAGGACTGACTCAACAAATAGAGATAAAAAAAACTTAACTGAAACTAAAAGAAAGGGTGGTAGCATTAAGAGTGCGATGAGAATTCCACTGTTAAATGAGTAGGAGAGAGCTGATAGGTGGAAAGAAAGCCCTGAAGGTCTCTATGAAAGGGAGGACTGGTTTGATAGAAGAGAAAAAGAACAGGGGATCCAGTATTGCTAATAGAATATAAAGGAACTTTGGACGACTTAAAATCAAGTAAGGCATAAAGGATAAATAACACTCCATCAAAATTTGTAAAATCATTGGGGGAAGTGGTAACAACACGATTGTTCATGTTGGTGTGTAGAATGTATGAGTCTGGAGGTATACCATGTGACTTTCGGAAAACATCATCCACACAATTCTGAAGATTGCAAGATGGGACAGATGCGAGAATTATCGCACGATCAACTTAATAGCTCATGTATCCAAGCTGCTGACAAGAATAATATACAGGAAAATGGCAGGAGAATTGAAGATGTGTTAGATGACGATCAGTTTGGCTTCAGGAAAGATAAAGGCACCACAGAGGTAATTGTGACGTTGCGTTTGATAATGGAAGCAAGACTAAAGAAAAATCAAGACACATTCATACGATTTGTCTACCTAGAAAACGTGTTCTCAACGTAAAATGGTGTTAGAAGTTTGGAATTCTGAGAAAAATAAGGGCAAGCTTTAGGGAGAGATGGGTACAAGAACGAAGAGGAAATCGTAAGAGTGGAAGACTAAGAACGAAGAGTTCGAATTAAGAAGTGTGTAAGGCAGCGACAATGCCTTTCGCTACTACTGTTTAATCTATATATCGAAGCAGCAATGACGGAAATAAAAGAAGGGTTAAATAGTTGAATTAAAATTGAAGATGAAAGGATATCAATTATAAGATTCATTAATGATATTGCTGTCGTCAGTGAAAGTGAGGAAGAATTACAGGATCTACTGAATGGAGTGAACAGTCTAATGAGTACAGAATATGGGTTGAGAGTAAATTGGAGAAAAACGAAAGTAATGAGAAGCAGCACAGATGAGAACATTGAGAAACTAAACATGAGGATTGATGATCACGAAGCAGATGAAGTTAAGGAACTCTGCTACCCAGGCAGCAAAAGTCCCAAGACAGACGGAGCAAGGGGACATAAAATGCCGACTAGACTAGCACTGGCAAAAGGGGTATTCCTGGCCAAGATAAGTCTAGTAGTATCAAACACAGGCCTTAATTTGAGAAAGAAATTTCTGAGAACGTAAGTTTGGAGCACGGCATTGTAAAGTAGTGAAACTTGGTCTGCGGAAAAACCGGAAAAGAAGAGACTCGAAGTATTTGAGATGTTGAAAAATAAGTGGACCAATAAGGTAAGGAATGAGGAGGTTCTCTGCAGATTCGATGAGGAAAGGAATATATGGAAAATACTGACAACATAAAGGGACGTGAAGGTAGGACATCGATTAAGACATCAGAGAATGACTTCGACGGTACTAGGGAGTGAGGTAGAGGGTAAAAATTGTAGAGTAAATAAGTGAGGATGTAGGTTGCAAGTGTTACTCGGAAATGAAGGGGTTGACACTTGAGAGGAATTCGTGGCGGACAGCATCAAATCAATCAGAAGAGTGATGACACATCCACCCATATCTTCAACTTTCACGTTCACTGTCTCGGTTGATCTCATTGATCTTTCACTAATTTTTTCGTCTACCATAGGTACTGTATTCTTTGATACAGAATGTCTTTCATGCGAATGGGTTCTACCATGTCGTCTTGACAGAACAACTTAATCATTAAGGCTAAAGGGAAACAAATTGTATTTTGTTCGATTCATATGTGCTTACTGCGAACTGGTTTTCTTCTTAATAGGCCTTTAGGCAACTGCCTAGTCTCCAAAAAAGATAGTAGTGTGCAAGAAAGCAAAGTTTTTGCTAAGCATATTAGCAAAGTACAGTATCTTTGATCGTGGGACTTGTAGATAATGTCAGATCTGGTGATCATCACTTGTATTATGCATAAAATAAAGTTTATGGCAAAACTGTATGGAGAAGAGGTTGTGAATAGATAAAATACTGATTTTAACACTTGCATTGGTTTGGTTGGTCCAAGCTGTTTGTTGCTAGTTGTAATTGTTTAGTTCAGCGAGCCTAAGATTATTTGCAGGCATGCATGTGTGTAGTGAGTCATTTGCTATTTTTAGCTTTCTGGTGGAGGCCTTCCGTGAGTTCTCTTCTGGTCACTGGTCAACTTTTCGACAAGCAAACGGCTTTGCTTTACTTCGATTCGAGATAGCTTCCTCCTTGCTGAACACCACTGCGATTTTGGTACGTTATACGCGAAAGGCAGACGTATAGCAAAGAACGATTTCAGCAGTAAGAGTTAATTAGTAAATCTGCTTAGGGCCGGCCGGGGTGGCCGAGCGGTTTCAGCCGCTTCAGCCTGGAACCGCGCGACCACTACGATCGCATGTTCGACTCCTGCTTCGGGCATGGATGTGTGTGATGTGCTTAGATTAGATAGGTTTCAGTAGTTCTATGTTCTAGGGGACTGATGATCTCAGATGTTAAGCCCCATAGTGCTCAGAGCCATTTGAAGCATTTTTGAACTGCTTAGGAGCCATAAATCGTCCAGTTATCTTTTATTTGACATGCTCCACACGTCGGACGCAAACATCTTCAGAAATTTACCAGCTACTGGCCACGGCTGTCGTCTGCACACGGTCAGAAATAATTGAAACTTTGTAATTGCATCTTGTCTGATGGAATAGGATAGCGGGTGTTCGAAAAATGGTTCAAATGGCTCTGAGCACTGTGGGACTTAACATTTGTGATCATCAGTCCCCTAGAATTTAGAACTACTTAAACCTAACTAACCTAAGGACATCACACACATCCATGCCCGAGGCAGGATTGGAACCTGCGACCGTAGCGGTCGCGCGGTTCCAGACTGAAGCGCCTAGAACCGCTCGGCTACAACGGCCGGTGGGTGTTCGAAGACTTGAAGAAAATAGATACCAACAGCCGAAACTTTATTTAATAATTTTATTTAGCTACCAGTTTCGGTGCCTCATTGGCGCCATCTTCAGGAACTGAAAGGTGTAAAGGGTTTACATCTGTCGGGAAGAAGTCTACGGAAACCAGCTGGATATAGTGTTCCCTATAACAACACAAACGACTAGTCGATTTACGTAGTTTCGTGTGTATGTGCCTCAAAGTGGTGCCAACGAGACTCCGAAACTGACAGTTAAATAAAATTATTAAATAAAATTACAGCTATTGGTATCCATTTTCTTCAAGGTGTAACTAGTGTTGGCCGGCGGCTGGTAAATTTCTGAAGATGTTCACGGCCATCGAGTGAAACGTGTCAAATAAAGGAAAGTTGTATGTGACTTACGGGTTCTAAACAAATTTGCTTTTAACGGTGGCTGTTCCCTCTGTCGGCAGTACCTGTTCTCCGCTAGAGTTAATTAAGCCTCGCTGCATGTGATAGGACAGCTTCGTGTGAAAATTTCGTACTCGCCTGACATTCTGGAATATTTCACTCGCACATACCAGGAGGCATCTACCGCGATTTCTGAGGAGCTGCGAATTAGCGCTGCCTCCTACGTCTTGCAGGAACAGACGAAAACTTACACGAGCACAGTAGCACGGAAGGGCTGCTGGTAACTTCGCATTCGTTTCACAGGAGGAGCGCCTGTGTTCGCCAGCATGCTCACTTAATTCTCGCCCGAGGACGTGCGTGCTTCTCGCTAGCGACCGGAATTCCAGAGGCGCGCTCTGCCTGCGACTGCAGCGGCCGCCGGACGCCGGGACGCGGTGCGCGCCGCGACACGCCGGAGCGACGCGGCAATTCAATTTCACACGGCGGCAAATTCTATTAAGGAAAACGCATTACCCATTGTCCTTGGCGAGCGCGCGCGCGCCCGGCGCCACCTTAAATTCATAATGCGAAATAAATATCGCCGCTTGCCACGTCGGTGCCGGCGCCTGCGCCCGCTCGCCGACTCTCCTCGCCTCGCTCGCTCACTCCCATTCAGCACCTCCCTTGTTCGTCGCCCCATTGTCGACAACCATTTTGTCCCGTGATTAAAGAGCTGCTGCTTTGAGCGCGCAGCTCGACAAAGATGCAATAAATCCCCCTCCCTGTGTCCCCGGGCTGGCGCCGCGCCGCACCGCACTGTACTGCAGAGCTCGGCACGGCACAGTTCACAGCGCCCTCTCTCTGTCGTCACCGCGGGCGAAGACACAGCCGGGGGGGGGGGGGGGGGGGGAGGACTCCCACTCCTTTCGGCGTCTGGAGAGGCTTTTGCTGCAGGGGTGCGGTGGTGGAGGCAAAAGGGTTGGTGGCTCCCAGCAGCCGGGGAGGGGGAGACTGAGAGAGAGACAGAGACAGGGGGCGAAATATGGAGGGGGGTGGGCGGCTGCCTCGGCAGCGCCAGTACTGCGTTCGCACAAAGGCATTTGAAGGCCCCCCGCGTTAAAGAAATTTGTATTTGAAGCCAGTCAAGTGCAGAACCAAAATTACTCGTTATGAATTTCCCGTGCGATTGTCTGGCTGCGCCGGCGCTGGGGCGGTATTAATTACTTCTAAGAACGGCGTGAATGGCGGCTGGGCCTTTGCCGCTGCTGGCGCTGTGTGAGCCGGCCGCCCGCCGCCGCCCGAGTACGAACGAGTTGCCTTCAGCCGACTTCAACGCGCCACCGGCGTTTCTCCGCCGCCGCCGAGAGATCCATCAAACGCCGAGCCGAGGGGTGTCGAGCAAAGGAGCGGCACCGCGAGGCGCTCACGTGTCTTGGGAGTTTCGTGAGCCAAAACCTTATGACCACCTGCTTAATAGCATAATGGTCCGCACTAGGAACACAGTAGAGCAGCGATACTGCGTAACTCGGATGCTGCAAGTCCTTTGTAGGTTTCTGAAGGCATGTGGTACCAGATGTCAACACTCACGCAATGCCCGTGATTTACGGACAGGTGGTTTGTGGGCGCGGAGCTGGCACCCGGTAGCGGCCCAAACAGGTTAAAATTTGGTGAAATTGCTAGCAAAGATATCATCTCGAGATCACCATAATACTCCTCAAACCACTGTAGTACGATTCTGGCCTTGTGATTCTGACAGTTATTCTGCTGGAAGGTGCCATCGCCTTTGGGGAGGATATAAAGCGAGAAGGGTCCGCTGTAAAGTTCACGTCCTCCACAGCTGTCATGATGCCTTCGATTACTACCGCAGGACCAGTGGAAGACCAGGTGAATACTGTCCCGAGTGGCCTGCGTCCGAGGCGAAGTGCTTGTTTCGAACAGCCGTTCGCCTGGACGACTGCAAATCCGGACACATCCGTCGACCTGGTGTAACAGCAGACGTGATTCATCCAACCAGACGACACGTTTCGATTAATCCACGGGCGACTCTCGATGATCCCGTGCCCCTATCAGTCGTAACTGACTATGTTCTTGAGTCAACATAGGCTCACACAGAAGTCTGCTACGGAGCCCGATGTTCAACAGTGTCCGCTGGACATTGTGCTCAGAAACACTATTGCCTGCACCAGCATTGTACTCTTTCGCCGTAGACTGGCGCCTATCCTGCTTTTCAGACCAAGTAAGCCCCTGACGTCCAAGTTCTGTGATGAGAGGTCGGCGTCCAACACGTTGTTACATTCTCGTGGTTTCACCGTCCTTCAGCCACTTTCCATAGAAGTTCACCATATCAGCACGCGAACTGTCGACCAGCTTCGCCCTTTTCTAGCTGATCGTTTCCACCGCCGGGCCATAGCACTCTGCTCTTTGTTAAAGTCGCTTATATCAGTAGAGCTGCCTATTTACTTCCCATATTGCCGCAAGAATGGATACCCATTCGCCTCTACTCCGCTTATACGTGGGGGACTTGGAAAATAAGTTTCCCCTGTCGACTGTGGTCAGAGTTGTGTGTGAAAGGAAAGAAAATAGAATGAGACATTAAAGACAAAACATATCTTTATTTTTCTACATAATTTTCAAGTACATTGAGACATTTGTCATACCGCTTTATAAGCTTCAAAAAGCCTTCCAGGAAAAAATCAGGGCGTTGCATACGGAAGAAGCTTGAATGGCTGGTTTGACGTCAACATTGCTGCCAAAGAGCCTTGCACCGAGAGTCTTCTTCAAAGCAGGAAACAGATGGAAGTCACTTGGTGCGAGATCCGGACTATAAGGCTGATGGTGTAGGCGCTCCCAACGAAGAGTTGCAATATGGTTTTGCGTTGTCGTTGCAGTGTGTGGTCTCGCATTGTCATCTAACAGCAGAACTCCAGATCTGAGAAGGGTAGGCCGCTATTTCCGAATCACCTCTTTCAATTTCGACAGGGTGGCACAGCACCGTGCAGCACTGATGGTTGCATACTCCACAAAGTCCAGCAGCAAAACTCCTTTTGCGTCCCAGAAAACGGTGAGTAGCACTTTAGCTGCAGACGGACTGCTTTTGAACTTCTTTCCGACAGGTGATGACTGATATTTCCACTTCATGAATGTGGTCTTCGATTCGGGCACGTAATGGTGGACCCACGTTTCATCCCCAGTCACAATCCGAAACAGAAAATCATTGCCAGATTTGTGGTAACGCACGAGCTGTTCACCTGCCGTGTCGTCTCACACCCATATCACACAACTCTGCCCACAACAGACAGGAGAAACTTATTTTCCAAGTCCCCCTAGTATAATTTCTGCTGACCAGACTACACGTTTCCGTTGATCCACGGTCGAATCTCCATGACCCCGTGCCACCAGATGGCATATAATTTCGCAGTGGGGAGTGGTCATAATGTTATAATGTTCTGGCACTTCAATGTTGGCCTGTGGTTGTCCGCAGCGATCTTGCGCCTGTATGTCTCAGAGGTACAATGTGACGGTCGATGATAGTATGGATTAATAAAAGTGCTACATTATTCCTATTCACCTCCAGATATACAATTGTGGGGTGCGGTGGCTGTGGTTGTAGTAGTGTATACCCATGAGATACAAAATTAAAGGCGCCATGATCGGAAAATGGAGTGAAGCTCTCTATGCAATCACACGAATTTACTTTTAAAAAGCACTGAAAAATGTCACGCAACGGATAACGTATTATTAAATCTCAGTTTAATAGTCACGCATGAAATTCACAGGGCAACCACTAGATGACATTAGATTTTAGTTAAGGGAGACATCTTACTGATGAATGAAAATGCACAAGTATTAAAGAAGCTATTTATTTCCCCTTAACATGCATTCATGTGGGAATAGCTTTAACAAGAAAACTAAGAATTCAGGTTTAAGGAGACAAATTATGTCTAATTCCGATCTTGGTGTCAATTTTAGGATCGCGTAGCTAAAATTCGAGGTAAACAACGGTTTGAGACAGGGATGTGGGCTCTCACCGACTGTCTTTAAACTGCATCTGGGAGCAGTCCTGCAGGCTTAGTAGAAAATGCCAGATTATGGGAGTGACAGTTCCGGACAGCAAGATACTTACCCTGTGTTTGGCATATGACCAGATTGTACTAGCAGAAGATGAAGATGATCTGATCTATGTGATAAGCTTAAAGAGGAATACAGTAAGGCTGAACTGCAGATGTATATGAAGAAATGTGAATATTTGGCTTCTGGAACGGAAAAAGTAAATAATTTGGAGGTATATGGAGAAGTAATTCTAGGTGTGAAAAAAGCAAAATACTTTGGCGTATTATTTAATAAACAGGGCACAGGCATTGATGAAATCACTAGTAGGTTTAATAAAGGACGAGCTATAATAAGTGTAATGAAATCTGTTTAGTGGAACAAAAAGATAAGACGAACAACGAAGAAGAGAATTTATAAGGCTGTAGTCCAGAGTGTAGATTTGTAGGGAACAGCAGCCTGGAAAGAAAAAGAATGAGTAAATTGCCTGCCACTGAGACGGATTACTTAAGACGAAGGTCAAGCCGTACTAGGATGGATAGGATAAAAATGGTGTATTCCGACAAGGGATGCAAATGGATAGGCATATTTGTGACGACATCCAACAGAAACAGCTGATGTGATTTGGTCATGTGAATCGGATAAATGAAGACAGGACACCAAATAGAATACTACGGACGATACAGTCCCAGTAGAACGAAAGAGGTCGCCCACGGTGCCACTGGCAAAATGATGTGGAGAAGGCAGTGCTATCAAGGAAATTAAGGAAATTGAAAGTTGAGGAAATCAAGACAGGAGTAGATCGCAGCTAGGGGCGAAAACGCGGCGCCACCAGTACATAAGAAGAAGGCAGAGTAATGAAAACTGCTAATAGTCAGGAGAAGAGCATACCAGAAAGTGCTAACGAAAAGTGAACTCAGAACAACAAACACAGTTCACAGATGAAAATTGCGTCCTGTAAATCAAAGAACTACCACTAATTACCAAAATGACTAACTCCGAAAAGTTAACAAAGATCGTGACCCCTCAACAACTCCACAGCAAGCACTGATGCCCGAATCTCACCTGATAGACTTCCAGTACTCGGCGGCATGCGTGCTGGCTGTGAGCGGCAGTAAACAGCGTACTGGACTCTTCTTCGCACGTATGGCCCCCGAGGTGCAGCAAGACAGTCGCTCGTGGAAACAGAAGGCATAGTTCTTTACTAAAATTCTCACTTCTCTCTAGTTTTGGAATAGCTCCAACTCATCTATCAATGATGGTAACGTTTCCGCTAGCTGTCCAATCTAGACAAGTTCTGCCAAGACTGGGACCAAAGCACCAACGACATTCTAAGATTTCGACAGAGCGTCAGCAACAGTGAGACTTTTTGTTGATTTTTTGGGCGGGGACAAGGGCAGAAGCTAACTACGTTCCAGAGCAGCTGGTGAAACGCAGTGTCCTCCGGTTCCTGCGGAAAAGTTCCAACCGCCGCTTTCTTTAAGTAAAGGAGATAGTCCTCCATGAACGCACTGCGTCTTTGCACGAGCGCTTTCGAGCCGCCCGGCGCTTTTCCTCCCGTAGCGTTAACAGGGCCAGCCCAATCCGGGGGGAAGCGTGAGTGTGGAGGCTGGTGGTGGTGGTTAGTGTTTAACGTCCCGTCGACAACGAGGTCATTAGAGACGGAGCGCAAGCTCGGGTTAGGGAAGGATTGGGAAGGAAATCGGCCGTGCCCTTTCAAAGGAACCATCCCGGCATTTGCCTGAAACGATTTAGGGAAATCACGGAAAACCTAAATCAGGACGGCCGGAGACGGGATTGAACCGTCGTCCTCCCGAATGCGAGTCCAGTGTGCTAACCACTGCGCCACCTCGCTCGGTTGTGGAGGCTGTATTCGCCCTGAATGCCACTTACAGCTACACATTTATGGCCGTAGCGATGGTCGAATGCATACGTCCCTCTGCCTTCTCTCTCTGCTAGGCTTCTACACCGAATAAACGGAAAAACACAGCCTGTCACAGACCGAAGTGAACAACTAATTCAGTTCTTAGCTTGTCTGCAGGCAACATATGGAATTGCATATGAATTTTGCAAGTAGTAATACAAGCTGTTAAACGAACACCTCAGTTGCCAGTTCATTATGCAAAGAGACCTGAGGAGTACTATTATAGCATTAAAATATGAATCAAAGATGTAGGCTGGCAACACATGAATAATTAAACCATGTTACACAATGTTGCCCTTTCCTTTGTTGGTAATCTTATCAAATGTACTATCACTGGTCAAATGATAACAGTTAACAGTGGACTGCACGCTGTACGTTTTATTACTAAAATTGTCACTCATTTTTGGCGTGTTTCACTGTCTCCGTTGTGGCAACGTCCCTTAAATCATGCAATGACGTCAATCCATGCACACTCAAAACAGTGAGAACACAGAAATGCAGCGCGAATAGTTAAACTGAATCCGTCACTTGGGAGCATGCAAGTTTTAATGAGTGTGGCTGACCAAGGACAACGAGTCTCACCCACACAACTGTAAGTGTGCTACGCCAAGACTACACACGATGTGGCAATCACAACACAAAAAGCATTGTCAGCCAGGGCAGATTAGCCTTAAATACTGGACACGGCTTAAATAGCAATAGCTGCAATATAACGCATACCCTACGATAACATTAAGAAATAAATTTATATGTTTTATACAAAAAAAGTACCAGATAATCCCACGAGGGTGGATAAAGGATACGTATATACAATAGTTTTGACAATTATCGGCATCGAAGAAGAAAGGAAGGAGAATCAGAGTTTAACGCCCCGTCGACATCGACGTCTTTGAAGCACAAGTTCCGAATGTTTCAAGGATGGCAAAAGAAATCGACTGTACCCTTTCAGTGGGATTAGCCCTCCATTTGCCTGGGACGATTTAGGGAAATCATAAAAAGCCTAAATCAGGACGTCCTGACGCGGATTTGAGCTGTCGTCACCCCGGATACAGAAGAAATAAGGAGGAGGAAATCGGTCTGAAAGGGAACATTTGAAAGGTAATGCAGTTACTAACAGCTAGAAGAATTAGAACTGAGCTGAGGGTTATTTTGCTAATGTTATGTCTAGAATGCAGAGTATACAGCAGTGCATGTGGACAATTCAGGAAAAATAAGAAAAAGTTTAGAAAGTGTTGAATTGTGGTTGTGGTGAAGTACCCTTAAGGAGAGGTGGAGTGACAGACAGAAGAGTGAAGAAGTGTGAGGAAAATAGGGGAAGAAAGAAGATTATAGTAAGTGGTCAGAAAGAGAAAAAGGTCTTGTCAAAGATATATTGTTTAGGAACTGTCTGCAACAAGGTGAGAGATGGCATGAGCCCCCTCTCATATTTCTATCTTACGATTTTCCTCTCTAATTGTATGCGGTGGAAAGTTGCTATTCCTTCACACACGGTCTTCCCACGCAGTGTCTCTCGTCACCCGGGTGGTCCGGTGACAGGCGGGCACTGCAGATCTTGAAAGGGTAAGCCGAAGGGTGTGAGGGAGTCGAGTGAATGCTTTCCAGACGCCGACATTGTAGAATAGCAGCAGACACGCTTGCAGGGGCCTGAAGTAGCGGCTGGGCTAGAGGCTCCGTTACTTCGCAGAAACTTAGCGAAGACACTTTCTGGCGGGCTACCAGCGAGGCGTGGGAATGACTTGTGTACCCAGGCAGTTGTGGCGGGAAAATTCCCGCGCTTTCTGCAAAATCGTAACTGTGATTGGCTTGCTCAGGGCATAGCTCCGTGACGTAGCAAAATCAGTGCAGAAATTGGCTCCAAGAATCTCCATTGGTGGAATGGTTGTGCTCTGGCAATAGAGTGGAATTTTCCCTCCGGTTCTCGAGTTGCTGATTGGAACGGTTAACCACGGCCATTGTCGTGGGGGCAGGAATGTTCTGTGTTCGGTTTGTAAGGGTGCTCTTGTGGGAAGTCGGCTCTCGCCTTTCGGTCGAAGTAGGTTACAAGACTGAGCTCTCGCTGCGCGGGTCAGCCTGCCTGCCTTATTTAATTGTAACTGTTTGACGAAGTTGCTGAAGTTTCGACTTCAACGTAACTTTCCGAGTACAGTTGACAATTGAGTGTTCTGTGTACAAGAGGCCTATGTTGTCTGTCTTGAGCAGTTTTGGCTAATGTTGACTGTATCGGAGTTACTGGATGACTTCGCTTGTTAAAATCAATCACTGTACCGTCAGTGATTGTGTGACGAGCCTTCTTCGTCTCCCTCAGAGGCGCATTTGTATTGCTAGGAAGTCTTTAGTCTGGAACAACCAGGCCAGGATAATTTGTTTCGGGCTATACTCACGACATTATCATCACCATGACGGGACGTCGAAGCAACCAGCCATCGCTTCCAGTACGCCAGATCGTGTGCTTGCAGCTAAGAAGTCAGCTTGGTAATGTACGTCCGCAGCACCGGCAAAGCAGGCATTTTTGCTAGGCGATAATCAGAGCTCAGCAGAGCGCGCCTGTTCGTCTTTTCTAACTTTGTTCTATCTTGGTGTTCATTGTCTGAGTTCTCACTAATGTAGCAGCAATTAATGTTGGGTTAGCTGTGTGTCTCTCTTAAGATTTGAGTTGCAAGGAATTGGCTCCACAAACCACTTCGTCATAAACGTCACAATCTAGTTTAGGGACAACTTCACCTTCACAGCGTTTATTTGAGTATCCAATTTGAGCCAATTTGATGTATTGTAAATGTTTCATGTGTTTTTGTTTATTATTTTGTGTTTAGTCTTAATAAATCGTATTGTTATTTTGGACAGAACTTTCATTCTGTTAATCGGTAGAGCAACCCTATCATTTCTCACTACGTTAACGAAACCTTCCTTTATTTAACTTATTTATCAAATCAAATTATTTCAGGTGCCAAACTCTTTTCTACTCCACTTGCAGGGTTGATTACAGTCGGTTCGCGTATCTTTTTAATCCATGTGCAACAGCAAAAGTCGGACTTAGAATAAGGGGGGGCTTAGAGCATCATTTACATATGTAGATTCTAGAAGAATTTAGTGTTAAATACACTGCTAGCCCCGGCACCTCGCATAAAATGGCGACCCTTATCCTCGGACCTTCCTGTGAATCGCTGATAAGCAAGCAGTAATATTAGTAGGGACATTCAGAATTTTTTTTGCTCAATTTTTTTATTGTTTAATACCCAAGTTTTTTTCTGGTAGTTCCGCTTTTAGTTTTAAGTAGCGGCGCATGATTCCAGTTTTTGTTTTCAGTGTATATATATTTTCTGTTCATTGTTTTTTTGTGTTCCTTTGATGGTGTGTCCGTATCTCATCACACTTTGTAGGGTTTGTGTGCGGTTTCTGTACCACAACAAATCGTACGTATAATTACAGCGTTGGAGCGGCGTTGTTGAAATTTTATGTCTATGTGAAAAATATATGGAGTATATTGATTTTATTGTGCAATTGTAGATAAATTTGTTTTTCATGAATGATAACGAGAAGTAAGGCACGACTATTATCGAGCGAAGCTAAAACAAAAGAGGATAGCATAATGGATAAGGGGCAGTTTACTGACGGGGATAGGTTCGGAGATGAGATGGGCACGTTTTTAGCAGGACAGGACGACAGGGTCATAGACGAGGAAGGTGATTTGGACGCGATCTTAGAGCAACGTCGCCGCCGTGATTACGATAGTGAGGTAGCGGATGAAACAGAGACAGGCACACAGGTCGAGACGGTAGCAGAAGTTTATAATCAAACTAACGAGAGCAGACAGGGGCCAGCTCGGTCACGTCAGAGCTCTAGCGCCCAGGTGTCCAGAGTTACATCACCCATGTGTGACGAGGATCAAAATGATGACATTAACCCAATACTGAGCTTCCTACGATCAATGAAAGAAGAAGCTGACGAACAGCGTAAGAAGGAGAAGGAAGAAGATGAGAAACAACACAACAAGGAGAAGGAAGAAGATGAGAAACAGCGTAAGAAGGAGAAAGAAGAAGCTGACGAACAACGTAAGAAGGAGAAGGAAGAAGATGAGAAACAGCGTAAGAAGGAGAAGGAAGAAGCTGACGAACAGCGTAAGAAGGACACTCAGGCAATAATTTCGCATATAGGAAAATTCGAGGGGAATTACTAACAATAAAGAAAGAATCTGGAGAAGCAAAACAATTGTCAATGGTAGCACAAAAAGTAGCAGGCCTAGCCAAAACGGCAGCAACAGGGGCAATGAAAATCGCGAAAGTAACTTCTCAACTTGCAGGTCGCTTGCGACGTGCGTCACAAGCCCACTCAAAATCCCTAGCGTTCTTAAAAACCCAAGGTAATATTGCGGTTACGAACATCACGAAACGAATGATAGAAGTAGATAGTCGGATAGCAAAACTAGAGCGAAACGGGCACACGAGCACTGCGCGTTCGGATACCAATGATGGAGTACACAGAATTGTGTCTCCGAGGAAAAGCCCGCCGTGCTCTAGCCCAGTGACAGAGTGCGGAACTAACAATGCACACGCAGAAACACCTAGCAATAGCTCCAATAATTGTAGCCCACTTAGGAGAGTGAATACTGAGTGCCACTGCCACTGTGATACAGAGGTAGCACATCACAGTTATCAGCAAGATAGATCATGACACTCAGCAGGCGTGCAAGTAGCGGAAACGAGTGACAACACCAGTGCGAGGATCGGACAGGATTTTGATCACAATCACTTCCTGTCGATACTAAAATTCCAAAAGTTCAGAGATAATGGAGGGTCGATGCATCCCAAGAGCTGGGTGATGCATTTTACAAATTCATTACCGTCATCGTGGCCAACCCTGGGAAAATTAGAATTCATGTGTGGACACATCGAAGGCCAATCCGCGGAAAAGATGCGGGGTATGGCAGCGACGTGTCAGACTTATCAGGAATTTGATGATGCGTTCTTGGGGATCTACTGGTCAAAGAAAACGCAAGACAGGATTAAAGAGGAAATAACATTTTGTCCTGAACTGGAAGTGTCCGGGCAAAGGAGCGCAACCAAATTTTTTGATGATTTACTCAAAAAGAATCAATTTTTAGATAGTCCATATAGCAAGGGAGAAATCATCAAATTTTGTTTTTCCAAATTGCCTGCTAGGTATCAACAGACACTTGTCGGCAAGTGTGGATCTGACGTAGAAGCATTCAAGAGTCTATTGCGCGAACTCGAAGTAGTCTTCGATAAACAAGACGCAAAGGACAGGAAGAAGGCGCAAAATAACAAATACCACGGGCCAGCAAGGGAAGACGACAACAGATCGCATAATCGCGCTCGTCAGTTAGAAAACCAGGGTTACGGAAATCAAGGTTACGCAATTCAAGATTATGGAAACCAGAGACACGGAAACCAGAACGTCAGGGAACAGGGTCAATCTAGACAAGGACTCTGGGACAGGAGGAATAACGAACGGCAAAGCGACCGTAATTGGAGAGAGCGAAATCAAGGACAACAGGAGAACCAGGAGATTGAAATTAGACCTGCAAATCCCAATGCACGTCAGTGGAGGGGGAGTCTGACAAGGGATTGGCGCTAGTCCATAGGACTCCACCACATCTCTCACACATAGAAGTTCGTGGAATAATAGTAGTTTAAGTGGTGTACATAGTAGAATGGGCAAATATATGAACCTTTCTTCGGGGAACAATAATCATTGCATTAATAGATTCAGATTGCTAAAGTATTAACACGCTGCATTGTTTCACATAAGAATTTACTGCTGCTATCCTTTTCTGTTTCTGTTCTCGACTTCTAATGTCGATGGAGTAGGAGACACTACCTTTCCATGAGCAATGTTTTAGTCCTTTCCTGTCTGGTGTCCATGTTGAGGGATAATGATGAGTGAGGAGATGTCGCACAAACGGGAGCATTCAAGAACGTGCTCTTAGGAGCGTTCTGAGAAGTCGTGATATGCTCCATAGCGGCCACAACCAGTTCGTAAGACGTTGATACCAATGCTTGCAGGCACGCGTCAGTGCACTGCAAGATTGCGGTATATTGCGTGATTTAGAGGATGAACATGGGCAGTATAGTTTTTACAGTGATGCGCCAGCATCGTTGTCTTGCAAGTCGGGGTGAACCTGTGAGCGTTTGACTCCAAATGTGCCCTAGGGCCTAGACGGTAGAAATGCGGGCATAAAGCCTACCATGCCAATGTGCTGGTTGGGGATTTAGCGTGCTCCTTGTGACTGTCACAGATGAATAACCAAGGAATTATACTTGGAAATTCGTGACATACTGTGTAGCTGGTGTGTGACGGGCGACGGAATCCTCAACAGGAATCAGTCCTGGCTTGGTCATATTACATTGCCTCTGGAAAGGTGTGCTTTGATCGCGAAAACCGCATAACATAGAAAAAAGAAGTTGCAACTATAAATTTATTGTCTTGTATAGCCATGGCTAACCCAGTCTCTGGAGTTTCAGTGAGGCGTAGTGAGAACTCGGAGGCCATGTCGTACGGCGCGCACTTCACTGTCGTCAATAGCGGTGAGCAGCGAGACGTCTCAGCGTAACAGGAATTATGGAAGAGTGTTGTATTAAAAAAAAAATAGAGAGAGTACCATATACTAGGATAAATTAAACTTTAGGATTTAACAATAACTAGATCCCTAATATTGTGGTGGTTTTCTACCACAAGTGTTTGGCACGCACCTGTTGGGATGCTATTTTTCAGGTCACCAAACCACAGACCCGAGATGGAGGGACGACGGGCGAGCGAAAGTAGAATAGTTGCATGTTCTTTATAGCACAGTAAAACTTCGACCTGCATAACAACATAATTTAGTCAAAAGACATAGAATGTACGTCGTTGGCAAATGGTAGTTAATTCTTGAGCATGTCTACTGTCGATCTTTATAATTAATAGTAATATTAGTGCAGGCCCGCACATTTTGTTGTTCATCCAATACATAGTATCAGTTGTCTCACATCATGTACAGTATGGAGATCGTGCTTTACACAAATATATAGATAAATTATTTCCATGTCTAGATTAGATACACCAAGATTTTGTTATAATGATAGCCATAGATTGCTAACTATAAAATTAAAATAAGAGTGTCTGAAATGACAGACCATCAATGTATCGTTATGTAAATTTATTATTACATAGAAGGTCATGGGAAAAAGTTAGGCGTAAGTTGTTTGTCAGAACTGTGCAGATGACGGGAATCGTGGCAATGCAGAGGCCAGGCGGAGCAAAAACAAGAGGTCATCGGCTACCTGCAAGAAGGGGCGCGTCAGCGCGCCACCTGACGTGAAGGGCGCGAGAGCATCCCGTCCTACAAGCTGTCAGTCACCGTGCCGCATACCTGAGGAATTAAGCGGCAGACAGCCCTCGCCGGGCCACAAGCGAAAGTGTGGCTGGCCGTTGACACTGACACGAGACCAGCACGCAACAGCCAGCTAGCTCTCTGGACGCGGCAGCCGTTTGGAGGGTTTCCCTGCGGCAGACCACGTTGTCGTGAGTACACGAAGATCACATAAGGTGTCAGAACCTGCGCCACATGTGCCTCAGGACAGAAAGGGACGCTATATAGTCACCTATTTGAGTGTTTACAACTCACTAGCATTGGCCGATCTGCATACACAAAGCAGTATCGTGCCACAAACTCTAACAAATGAATTGTCTCATTTTTAACTTCTCCTCTCACTTAGAGAGCAGTTGTAGCAATCGTCGCTCCTAGTTCTATCCCGTCTGGATCACCTCACACACTTGTGGGGTCACTCCACATGCCATCATCACTCGTTGAACTGCAATATTGGGAAACTTAAAGTACTGTCCAGGGAGAGAAGAGACCTTGACTAATGATGCATCCCAACTAGTAGTCCTCAGAGATATTTAATCGACATGAGGAGAGCCTATCACTATCTCTTCCTACCGTACTGCCGTTATCATATGCGTGGGTCTTGCTGCATTCTCAACAGAGTACTGCAGATGCTCCAGTACACCCTATTGCTGTTGCAACAACACCCGACATTTAGCCCTATGTGATGTCACTACTGTGGCCCCATCCCAAAAAGCCCCCCTCCGATGCTCAAGACATGGAACCACGTGAATCAGTGCATATGACTCAACATACCAACCCCCTCAGAGAAACTAACAAATTTGTGAAGTGCTTCGAATATTTCTAACAATGTGATTTAGTGCCTCATTCTCAGCACAGTCGTGAACATTGTGCAATGTCGACGCACAACTTGATGCCCCATGAACCATGTTTTTTTCTTAAATTTCTTTCTCAAGTGTTGTTTTTGTAATGTATGTTATACCTTGTATGTGTTTGTGTTTTACACTGTAATTCTTGTGTAAGTGATAGAGTAGGGCGCACAAATTACAAATTACTGTGTTGTTCTCCACACCATGTTGTTTTTTTTGTATTTTGTATTTATTGTTGTGCATATGCAAACAGTAAGCCTGAAGTCCCCATAAACTGATGCAGATACCACCACTGTCATTGTGAATGGACCATCAGTTCAGCGAACATTTTGTAAAGGTTATTCTTGCTGCAGGGAGACAGAATGAATCGGAGGTTGTAATTAGATTCTGAAAGCTCACAAAGAGATTGTTAACTTAAACAGTATCATGAGTGAGTGAGTTCAGGTTAGTTTAATGATTCAAATTGTTGTAACATCTTGGGCATTTAATTGCAGAGCACTCCAACTCTGATTGTAAATAATTAACTGCTCCATATTTGGCTCACATGCCCGGGCCATATTTACAGCGTGAATCTCTGTGTGAATCGGTGTTTGGAAGGGGCTCCCTGGGTATGGATGTGTGATGAGAGTGTTAGAGTTCCATATCAAGAATGTGAAGTTGGCTACATCAAAAATAATCCTCCCTCTATGAGCTGCATTTTTCAGTTGCAGTGATTT
Source organism: Schistocerca serialis cubense (assembly GCF_023864345.2). Classification (NCBI taxonomy): domain Eukaryota; kingdom Metazoa; phylum Arthropoda; class Insecta; order Orthoptera; family Acrididae; genus Schistocerca; species Schistocerca serialis. The sequence continues at coordinate 541,329,398 of NC_064639.1, forward strand.
TCTTTATAGAGTGCAGCATGTGGAGTCAGTCTGCAAGATTGTTCTTGGGCGATTGACTCACTACCTTGCTCCTAAGTGAGCCAACCGCTCACCAATTACAATCGAAAATGGCGTAGGGGCAATGGGAGGTGGCATGAGCCCCCTCTCATATTTCTATCTTACGATTTTCCTCCCTAATTGCATGCGGTGGAAAGTTGCTATTCCTTCACACGCGGACTTCCCACGCAGCATCTCTCGTCACCCGTGTGGTCCGGTGACAGGCGGGCTCTTCTGATCTTGAAAGGGTAAGCCGACGGGTGTGAGGGAGTCGAGTGAATGCTTTCCAGACGCCGACATTGTAGAATAGCAGCAGACACGCTCGCAGGGGCCTGAAGTAACGGCTGGGCTAGAGGTTCCGTTACTTCGCAGAAACTTAGCGAAGACACTTTCTGGCGGGCTACCAGCGAGGCGTGGGAATGACTTGTGTACCCAGGCAGTTGTGGCGGGAAAATTCCCGCGCTTTCTGCCAAATCGTAACTGTGATTGGCTTGGTCAGGGCATAGCTCCGTGACGTAGCAAAATCGGCGCAGAAATTGGCTCCAAGAATCTCCATTGGTGGAATGGTAGTGCTCCGGCAATAGAGTGGAATCTTCCTCCGGTTTTCGAGTTGCTAATTGGAACGGTTAACCACAGCCATTGTCGTGGGGGCGGGAATGTTCTGTGTTCGGTTTGTAAGGGTGCTCTTGTGGGTTGTCGACTCTCGTCTTTTGGTCGGAGTAGGTTACAATACTGAGCTCTCGCTGCGCGAGTCAGCCTGCCTTCCGTTGGCTGTCTAATATACGTTTATTTAATTGTAACTGTTTGACGAAGTTGCTGAAGTTTCGACTTCAACGTAACTTTCCGAGTACAGTTGGCAATTGAGCGTTCTGTGTACAAGAGGCCTATGTTGTCTGTCTTGAGCAGTTTTGGCTAATGTTGACTGTATCGGAGTTACTGGGTGACTTCGCTTGTTAAAATCAATCACTGTACCGTCAGTGATTGTGTGGCAAGCCTTCTTCGTCTCCCTCAGAGGCGCATTTGTATTGCTAGGAAGTCTTTAGTCTGGAACAACCAGGCCAGGATAATTTGTTTCGGGCTATACTCGCGACATTATCATCACCACGACGGGACGTCGAAGCAACCAGCCATCGCTTCCAGTACGCCAGATCGTGTCCTTGCAGCTAAGAAGACAGCTTGGTAATGTTTGTCCGCAGCACCGGCAAAGCAGGCATTTTTGCTAGGCGATAATCAGAGCTCAGCAGAGCGTGCCTGTTCGTCTTTTCTAACTTTGTTCTATATTGGGTGTTCATTGTCTGAGTTCTCACTAATGTAGCAGCAATTAATGTTGGGTTAGCTGTGTGTCTCTCTTAAGATTTGAGTTGCAAGGAATTGGATCCACATACCACTTCGTCATAAACGTCACAATCTAGTTTAGGGACAACTTCACCTTCACAGCGTTTATTTGAGTATCCAATTTGAGCCAATTTGATGTATTGTAAATGTTTCATGTGTTTTTGTTTATTATTTTGTGTTTAGTCTTGATAAATCGTATTGTTATTTTGGACAGAACTTTCATTCTGTTAATCGGTAGAGCAACCCTATCATTTCTCACTACGTTAACGAAACCTTCCTTTATTTAACTTATTTATCAAATTAAATTATTGCAGGTGGCAAACTCTTTTCTACTCCACTTGCTGGGTTGATTACTGTCGGTTCGCGTATCTTTGTAATCCATGTGCAACAGCAAAAGTCGGAGTTAGAATAGGGGGGGGGGGGGGGGCTTAGAGCATCATTTACATATGTAGATTCTAGAAGAATTTAGTGTTAAATACACTGCTAGCCCCGGCACCTCGCAAAGGAACTACAAAGGGAAAAATTATAGGAATAAGAGGAAGAGGTAGAGATTTGATGTGATAGACGACATTAGAACTGGACGAATATATAAACAGATGTAGGCAGATGCTCAGAACAGAAAGCGATGGAGAGCCTCCAATTGAAACCTGTTGCAAGAAAGGTACTTTAAAGAACAAGAAGAGAAGGAGAAGGAGGAGATAAAGCTGGAGTCGATAAGATAACAGTACGCACTATGACTGCCAAACTGACTCTAAATCCAAGAAATAGTATCCTAAGTAAATCTCCAGGTAAGGCAATTTATGTGACGTTAGAGGCTTATAGATTGTCACACAGTATCACAAGTCTATACTGTTGTAATTAGTTGAGGGCACTTTTCACCAAAAAATTTAGATTAATTGCAGAGAAGAGACACGCACGAGCCTCAAGAATAACGCACGTAACCATTAAAGATTGCAATCTAAACGCTCAGTAGAGGATACGATACGTGCGTAAGCGAGAAAGACAGCCTCTCTATATCAGCGTCGTCACAGAAGGAAGGTGATGAGAATCGAATTGGTACTGAATTCGTGAAACGAGGTGGATATTCAGGCTGTAAGCAGACGATGAGAATCTTCCGTACTTTGTTTGAAACTTAACTGCTTTTGAATAGTAGCGTTCAATAGAATATCGAAGTTAATCGTTTTAACTTCCGATCTTTGTGAATATCTGTTTTGTATTGAGAACGAGTTTTCGACCAGGCCTTTTCTCCTGAAAACATACTCCAGTTAAAGCTGGACTGATGACCGAACAGAATTATTCCCGCTATCTGTCCCTTTAGAATACATTTCTGCAAAATAATTAGATGTGGTTCGAGGGCCTAGTGGAAGGCTTTCAATTTGACCCCACTTCGATGACTTGTGTGTCCCTAACCCACTGTTTAACGTGGAATACAAACACTGCGTCGTTTCTGGCGAATCTTCATATCACAGAGAGGCAAAGGTTAGGTGAAAGGCAGGCTGAAGAATTGCCGACCGGGATTCGATCAAATGACTATCGCTTTCCAGGAATGCAATTTATCGTTGTTTTTTTCGATACATGTTTTCGTAGCTTTTTTTGTCAGTGGTTCCGTGCGGATTTCATATGACATTTCCATCAGTGAGAAATCCACTCAGTTTTCTTTTTATTGCTGATGCTGGCCGACCGTCTGACGGAATACGCTGTTACCGTGCCAACAATGCAACCAGGCCTGACGCTTAAGTAATGAAGTTTGATTGATCTGAGGAGGTGAGGAATGTAATCTAGGGAAAAGACATCACGCCTCCTCTGAAGATGTGACAGATTAATGTTAGAGCCACTCTGAAGCTAGAACAGTTGTATATCTGTGTAGGTTACTTACTTGAAAAAAAGTGGAATTACCAAGACCTACAGAAGCCTCCTCACGTAGTAAAACGAAGCATTTAAGTGAACAAGTAGACATACTGCTCGCTCTTACTTTCGAAGACTTGCAAACGCTGTACGGAAACGACGTCGCGTTTAGATGAACCGTGAATGAACATAATATCATATTGGGACCTGTCATCAGACACCCTCCATTAGAATATCTTCTCAAAGCTTTTATTAACAAACGAAGTGCCAGTGAATCCCGCCTATTGCTAAGACGGACACAGTCAGTCCAGCTCATCTTATAAGAACATAATAAATTCATTTTTATAACGAACTCGTAATAGGTAGATTCAGTTAACTTGAAATAATTGAATTTCAAAATTTTCGTTCAGATAACAAACAAGTCGTAACTCGCATGAGACGCGGTGACTCGATCTATATCGAATCCATCATAAACATTTTACTTCATTAGAGTGTATTGATTCTAAACTTACAGCATAAAATAGGTGCTGTGACTGGATGAAAACAGAGACCGTTGCAAAGCCTAGGAGATTTCACGGTTGGAATTTATTTAAGAGCTGGTAAAGGTACTCCTGAAAACTAGAAATGACCTCACATTGATCGACCTAGACAGTATCATTCGCATAAGTTCGTAATGGTTGCAGGCACATTAAAAAAAATTATTTTTTTTATTTATATCTCCGGACAGATGGCTGGAAACAAACACTTGTTGAGATATGAGCTAGTCTAATTCAGTCGAAAACGGACAGTACTCCGTGGTGTAGGTCACCTTGTTCATAATATCCATTGCTTATTTCTAAGTGATTGTGTTTTTTCTGTACTTAGTCCTCGGACTGTGATGCTTGTAACTGTTACTACTGTCGGCAGTAGTATGGCTTAATAAATCGTACCTCTTGCTCATCTTCCGTTCTCTGAAACATGTGTTGGGCCGCAAGAAGGTATCATGGTCAAATTAAAATTTTTGTTAAGCTTTTCTTCAGCCAGCGCCAAGCCAGGTTAGACCAGGCCAGCACGTCGTGTAGCAATCAGAATGTCCAACGGCGGAGGGTCTATATTGCAAAACAGATGTTACATTGCGGAAGCTATTATTTGTCATCGCTCGAGTGAGAAGTCTGACATGACTTCACTGAGGACGGATCACAACACTATTATGGTAGCGCAGCATGATGCCGCAAGAATAAGCAGATGTTTCATAAGAACACCTATCGGCCCACTGACATGGAGGAAAAGCACCAAACTGGGGTCCTCAAAGCCACTGTTGTGACAGAGATACAGCGAAGGGTGCTGATGAGCCCAGGAAAAGAGGAAAAATCTGTTTATCCTCGACGTGACATGACTTCACTTCCTGAGATGGAAAGCGATAAGTAGTCTGGCTTTTAAGTCCATATGCTATTCAGTTACAGTGAGCCAGCTACAATGCTTACCCTATGATGTACTGCCTGTGATTCACCAAATGACTTCTGCCCTCGAGACTGCTGCCTGCCTGGTCTTATACAGAGTAAATGCTAAAACTGAAGAGTAATGAACGAAGACAGAAACTTGAAATAGGTGTTAATTTTTGTAAACTGTAAGAAAGTAGGTGACTCCATTGATAGAAACGCAATAATCCACATTATAAAGGAATTAGGACTCGACAATAAAACAACAGAAATAATTAAACTTCAAAAAACAACTAGCCTAAAAACATATCAAAAGGAAGCAGACTTAATCTAGCAAAATAACAATACAACATAATCTTTAAGATCAAAACCATAAAAATGAAGAGATTAGAATGATATGAAGTTAAATAAATAAAAATTAAAATTTATGGGGAAACTGTCAAAACAATTTGAAATAAAAACAGGAATAAGACAGGGAGATTGTTTAGCACCCCTACTTTTGAAGTGCGCACTACAAAAGGCAGTCAGAGAATAGTGAAAAATCCATCAATACTAAGGGTGTTAACTAGGAAGATACCCAAATAAAATCACCATAGACTGTGTAGCTTTTGCAGATGACATGGCATTAATTACTGACTCACTAGATAGTGCCAAAGAACAAATCACAGAACTACACAAACAAGCAGACAAACAGGACTAAAAATATCACTTTAAAACAAAATCATGACAAATATCAATGATTACCATCAAATCTTAAAATTCGCAACAACACAATATTTATAATAATCTGTTTAAATATCTATGAGGATGGATAACAAACAACACAAAAGGAAATATAGCTATAGAAAACAGAGTACATAAAATGGAATTGGCATTTCAAATGATAGAAAACATATATGAAAAATAAAAGACTTATGACCCAGAATACAAAATTAAGACACTATCAAACAGTGGTAAGGCCTGAAACAGTGTGTGTAACAGAAACAAACTAATAGGATTTAGTGACTTTGAAAAAACTGGAAATAGTTAAAAGAAGAATTCTAGGTAAAACACTGGGACCTGGAAGTAATAGTAATGTTGAAAACAAACAGAACGGAGAGATCTATTTGAAAATGGATGTCCTAACTGATATTTAGAGGAAAAGAAGACTACAGTCCTATGGCCACATATACCGACTGGCTAATTAATAATAGACAAACAAAGCATACCTTCAACTTACTAAACAGCAACAAATCCAAATCCATATCGTTAAAAAAATGGTTCAAATGGCTCTAAGCACTATGGGACTTACCATCTGAGGTCATCAGTCCCCTAGACTGAGAACGACTCAAACCTAGCCTAAGGACACATCCATGCCCGAGGCAGGTTTCGAACGTGCGATCGTAGCAGCAGCGCAGTTCCGGCCACAGCGGCCGGCCCCATATGGTTCACAGGAACTGCCAAAGATAAGAAAAACGCAGGAATTAGGATGGACATAATAGGTAACAGAATACTTGTTAGAGAAGCAACACAAAAGGCACGATATCAGGAAAGAAAGAGGTCTGAAAAAGGAAGAAAGTGGACCTAGGAAGAAAAGGAACGACACCCTCGAAGGATGTCGGAAGTCTGGGAGCAATGAAAATTGAACACAAAGAAGCAAAACGAAAGTTGATTCATCGTACCGTCCAAAAGGGTTATTCAAATAAATAAATATTGTTGTTATTGTTTTATGAAGGATGGAAAGGCAGTTGGTTTCTAAATATACTACCATTGTCATGTTATGTAAGATGTGTTTATTTGCACCGTTAAAGGAACTAGAGAAAAAGTCATATAAATTGATAACCTGAATAAAAATGTAAATAAGATTTAGGGTGCGAGATGCTAACGTCTTTTGTGAACATTACGTCTCTGCAGACTCTGCTACTGCTCAGACGAGCCAGCGGCCTTGGCGGAAAGCCCCGACATGCTAGACACTGGCTGCGCAAGTCTCTTAACGAGCTGCAAGAGGCGGCAGCGTGAAAGCCGACACATGCTGCTGCAGGCAGCGAGACGAGGCACTTCGTCTAATTTGTCGGCGGGGCCAGCGGAGGCGCCGGTGTGGTCCCCGTGGACCAGGCGCCGCCGCCACAATGCGCGCCGCCGGCGTTCACACCTGCTGTAATTACACGTGACGTGCGCCGCGGTGGGGCGGCGCCCGCCCTAAGTAACCACCGACTGGGAGAGCGACACCTCGTCTCGTCACCGGCTCCCCAGTGGCTCAGGCAGCCCCTTTATGAAACACACCGTGCACTGCACCAGCCAACTGAGGCCTAGGTGGGAATAGATTCTCAACAGCGTACCATGTTCTTGGAAACTACAGAAGTTACGTGCCTAGACGACTGTGTATAGCATCATATCCAGTCGTGGAGAAGTGAGTAGACGAATTAAAAAGTTAGTAGAGGGTCTTATACTGATGAGACAAAAATGTTGTGGCCACCTACTTACAAGGGAACCTCCCCATCGCACCCCCTCAGATTTAGTTATAAGTTGGAATAGTGGATAGACCTTGAAAAACGGAACACAGATTAGTTGAGAAAACAGGAAGAAGTTGTGTGGAACGATGAAAAAAATAAGCAAAATATACAAAGTGAGTAGTCCATGCGCAAGATAGGCAACATCAAGGAGAGTATGTGCCAAGGAACTCCGTGGTCCTGTGGTTAACGTGAGTGGCTGTGGAACGAGAGGTCCTTGGATCAAGTCTTTCCTCTAGTGAAAAGTTTACTTTCTTTTTATCTTCGCAAAGTTATTATCTGTCCGTTCGTTCATTGACGTCTCTATTCACTGTAATAAGTTTAGTGTCTGTGTTTTGCGACCGCATCGCAAAACCGTGCGATTAGTAGACGAAAGGACGTGCCTCTCCAATGGGAACTGAAAACATTTGATCGCAAGGTCATAGGTCAACCGATTCCTCCACAGGAAAACACGTCTGATATATTCTATACGACACTGGTGACGGCATGCGCGTCACATGACAGGAATATGTTGTCGACCCACCTAACTTGTACACTTGGCGAATGGGTAAAAAGATTCTTCTACCTTGCCCGATTTAGGTTTTCTAGTGGATGTGATAATCACTCTATAAAAGTGATGAAAACATAACGGGAGGACAGATAATAATTAACTGAAAATAAAAAATTAAAATTTTCACTCGAGGGAAGACCTGAACCAAGGACATCACATTCCGCAGTCGCTCACGCTAGCCACGTGACCACGGCGCTCCTTACCTCATCGTGTCCTTGATGCTACTTATCTTGCACATGGACTACTCAGTTTGTATATTTTGTTTATTTTTTTCATAGTTCCACACAACTTTTTCCTGTTTTCTCGATTGATCTGTGTTCCGTTTTTCAAGGCCTATCCACTGTGCCAACTTATAACTAAATCTGAGGGGGGTGCCATGGGGAGGTTCCCTTGTTAGAAGCGATTCATCAGTGAATCTCTGTGACATTGATTCAACAAGTAATTGGCAGATTTCCAGAGGTTTGTGTCGCTAGGTGCCTACGTACAGGTCACACACTTCCCGTAATTAAAAGGTGGTGCACACTAATGAACCTCATAACAGAACAAAATTACTTCCAATTCAATAACGAATTTTATTTACAAGAACATGGATTACCAATGGGGTCCCTAGTTTCAGGAGCTTTGTCAAATATTTTTGTAAATCACATTGAACAGATTATTTTCACAAAAATAGTTTCAAAAGAATACAACATATTGAAATGGTCCTGTAGCCACCTTTCATTAGTCCGGTAGCCCATTTTCACTAGTATTTCTCTTTCCTTCCTTGTTTCTCTTTTCCCATAATTATCATGGTGGTGTGATTGAATGGATGTGGTTGTGTGTCACGTTGCTAGACAGTGGCGTAGTCTGCTGCAGAAAGTCTGCGATAGTCGTATAGATTCAGTAGCAGTGGTACAGAATAGCCAACTCTCGTATTGGTCAAGTCGGCAAAGAGGTTTTCGCTACTTGTGAGAAATCCACCTGCGTTAGGTTGGTGGCGGAAATGGCATCTTTGGGTTTTCCAGTCCACGCGGAGCGTGGAGGAGGCTGGAGAGAAAAAAGGGACGCTTTATGTGTCTTTCGTCCGTGGGGAGCCAACCACGTGGTAGAACATTATAGTTGTTGGGCTACCGGCATCACTAACTGTCCAATCACATGTTTGTTTTAGATAATGTTAACATGATTGTGTGATGTGATATTGTTGGAATTTGGCACTACACCTAGAAATCGTGTCTCCACAACCACGTGTTATCAGGGATCGTGTACATGCCTCACATCCTTATCTTAGGAATAAATGATTTTATCTACAATTTTCCCTTGTGTTCCGAGATTACGTTTTTGCACCTAAGCCACTCACCTCGTAGCTATCCCGTTAGCACATCCAATGCGTTTCCTTATGCACAGGTCCAGTGATTAGTCTTCTTTAGATTAAGTCTTATTTTCAAGTGTGTTGCTGGGAGCTGATCTTATGCAGTGTTCATGCATTTTCTACTTTATTTTAAATGTTTGATTGTCGTTAACAGTGCACGGGCAATACTATTAATTACATCATATCCGCTATGAGCGACCTCACAACGTATGCATTTTTTGTGAGTTTTTGGTCTGTGATCAAATTAATTTATTTTCCGACTCGACCAAACCTTCGATTAGTTATATGGTTAGAGTCAGTGGCGACCCTAATCTTCTGAAGTTAACTTCACAAGCAATAAGTATTTACATTCCCAATAATAACGTAATAACCCGTAGTAACAGGTTAGTTACACATGGCGACCCTGCAATTGTGTGATGTGATTTTGTTGCAACTTGCCCACGATACCTCACGAATAGTTACACATGGCGACCCTGCCAGGATCTCAGACGCAGTGGCTCGTAAGTCTGACAATAATAGGGAAGCGATTACCTCGTCATCAGCGGATGCAGACGAAATACGGTCGATAACGAAATGTCCACATGGACAGTGTGAAATAAATATACAACAAAGAGAGGTTACCGAGGGACTATGTGAGTGCATGGCCCGTTTAGTTTACCTGAAAGGGTTAACGGCCCATAAGGTTGAAAGAAATGAACGAAAGGGCCATTATTCTGATGATGATTCCGGGAACGATGGCAAATTTGATCATCGTCACAATCTCGGATCTCGTACCAGGTGGGAACGGCGCGGATTCCCTCAGGAACGTTCGCCAAGGGAAACTCACGAATTTGACTTTAAACATTTTCTGACTTTGATGAAATTTGAAGTCTTCCGTAACTTGGCTATGGGGATTCACCCGTGGGCCTGGTTACAGCAGTTCGAGTTCTCCCTTCCTCCTACATGGCCCAGTGCGCACAAGATAGAGTATATGTGCAGCTACCTCGAAGGTGAGCCAGTGGTGTGGATGAGGTCAATTGCACGCAATTCTACACTGTTGGGGAGTTTCGACAACAGTTCCTGTCGATCTATTGTTCAGTGACAGCGCAAAGTTGTGTAAAACACGGACTCATTGTGCTACCAGAGTTAAACAGGTCAAAATTCTCCAGCCCTGTGCAGATGTTCGAGCACATGCTGCAGGCAAATGAACATCTTTACGATCCCTATGGACCTACGGAAATTATTCGTATTTGCCTGGTAAAGTTTCCAATGCAGTTGCGGCACGTTATCCTTGCAGGACGATGTAAGGATGACGTAGAGGGTTTTTGCAATCTCCTTTTAGAGCTTGAGTGCGATGCAAATGGCACCACACAGAATTACGGTCAGAGCGCCTACGAGCAGCTGCCGCGCAAGCGAAGCCGCAGCCGTAGAGACAGGTGGCAATACAGACGTAATGAGTCGCCTGAGAGTTACAGAAGGCGCGAGCGTTGGCAGCGTCGCGACTCCTCACGGAACGCGGGCAGAACGAACTATGCCAATGGTCATCATTCGCCTAGAGGAAATCAAAGACACCCCCGGGAGTTTAGAAGATATGGTAATGAGCAGAGATTTAGGCGCAATTACAGCGGACCTAGGAACGGTAGTCGTGACCGACCCCAGAATAATTATCGAACAAGCAACAACAGGGGTGCCGTAAACAGTACGGGTGGTCCGCCAGTGGGTGTTGAAGAGTGTTGAAGAGTGTAACTTGCCGCCACATACTACTAGGTACGGTTGAGGGCACCAGGATGTGAAACCCCAGAAGACGTATATGGAAACAGCTTATAAACTCAAGCAGCTTGATATTTAATAGAGAATTAATGCGACTACCTCAAAGCTGAAATAACATGACGGTAGTTGAGGACCCCTGGGGACATGTGGAGAATAATTGTGCAATCATTATGAGTATCTTATGACGGCAGTAAGTTGGGTACTCGTGGCTCTTGACAATGGATTTCTTTTGACAGTCTTTTGTATGTACTTATAGGACGAAGTGTTTATGTGTGGTCTAGGGGTAGCGTCTTTGATTCATAATCAAAACGTCTTCGGTCCCGGGGTCGATACGCGCCAGTGCCTAAATTTTGATAAATAATCAGCATTGGCGGCCGAAGACTTCCGGCATAAGAAGTCAGCCTCATTCTGCCAACGGCCTTGTCAAAGAGGGCGGAGGAGCGGATAGAGGTTCAGGGCACTCTCTTGTCCTAGGGGTGGGAAATTGCCCCTAAAGGCGGAAGAATCAGCAATGATCAACGACATGAGGATGCAGAAGGCAATGGAAACCACTGCATGAAAGACACGTAACGTGTATCCACAGGACATGTGGCCTGTAATTGAAGAAGTGTCCTGATGATCTCTCCATTGGCAAAAGATTCCGGAATAGTCCCCCATTCGTACTTCCGGGAGGGGACTGCCAAGGGGGAGGTTACCATGAGAAAAAGATTGAATAATCAACGAAAGGATAGCGTTCTACAAGTCGGGGCGTGGAATGTCAGAAGCTTGAACGTGGTAGGGAAACTAGAAAATCTGAAAAGGGAAATGCAAAGGCTCAATCTAGATATTGTAGGGGTCAGTAAAGTGAAGTGGAAGGAAGACAATGATTTCTGGTCATATGAGTATCGGGTAATATCTACAGCAGCAGAAAATGGTATAACAGGTGTAGTATTCGTTATGAATAGGAAGGTAGGGCAGAGGGTGTGTTACTGTGAACAGTTCAGTGACCGGGTTGTTCTAATCAGAATCGACAGCAGACCAACACCGACAACTATAGTTCAGGTATACATGCCGCCATCGCAAGCTGAAGATGAACAGATAGAGAAAATGTATGAGGATATTGGAATGGTAATGCAGTATGTAAAGGGGGACGAAAATCTAATAGTCATGGGCGACTGGAATGCAGTTGTAGGGGAAGGAGTAGAAGAAAAGGTTACAGGAGAATATGGGCTTGGGACAAGGAATGAAAGGGGAGAAAGACTAATTGAGTTCTGTAACAAGTTTCAGCTAGTAATAGCGAATACCCTGTTCAAGAATCACAAGAGGAGGAGGTATACTTGGAAAAGGCCGGGAGATACGGGAAGATTTCAATTAGATTACATCATGGTCAGACAGAGATTCCAAAATCAGATACTGGATTGTAAGGCATACCCAGGAACAGATATAGACTCAGATCACAATATAGTAGTGATGAAGAGTAGGCTGAAGTTCAAGACATTAGTCAGGAAGAATCAATACGCAAAGAAGTGGGATACGGAAGTACTAAGGAATGACGAGATACGTTTGAAGTTCTCTAACGCTATAGATACAGCAACAAGGAATAGCGCAGTAGGCAGTACAGTTGAAGAGGAATGGACATCTCTAAAAAGGGCCATCACAGAAGTTGGGAAGGAAAACATAGATACAAAGAAGGTAGCTGCGAAGAAACCATGGGTAACAGAAGAAATACTTCAGTTGATTGACTGAAACGTCCCCTTTCAACAATTATACATACGACTGTGCTTAAACTGACACACAATATTTTTTAGCGCAACGCAATCTGACTTTCAAAATTCCCTACTAAAGAATGGCCCTGACAAACATTAAACTATACCTTTCACAAATCACTTACCTCACAAAAATCTTCGCTGCTCAAGCTACTGCAATACAGCGAGCGCCACTACTGCCAGCTAAATAAAAGATTCAAACTATGGAAGGCACTAACTACTGATAGGGATAGTTAGCAAATGAAAGATATTAATAGAGAACAAACAATGTATTTACCTTGCTATCATCATGTATAAATATAGCAGTTCATGACAAATTACAAATCTCCGCCATCTCTCTCCCCACATCCACCACTGCTGGCGGCTCACCTCCAACTGCGCAACGCTACGCGCTGTTCACATCCAGCTGCCTAACACTACAATGGCGAGTATTACAACAATGCAAAGCAGACACAGACTGCCCACAGCACAGCCAGTGATTTTCATACAGAGGTGGCGTTACCAATAAAAAACCTAAACAGCCTACTTACATAGAGAAAACATAAACAGCCTACTTACATAGAGAAAACATAAACAGCCTACTTACATAGAGAAAACATAAACAGCCTACTTACATTTGACGAAAGGAGGAAGTACAAACATGTTCCGGGAAAATCAGGAATACAGAAATACAAGTCTCTGAGGAATGATATAAATAGGAAGTGCAGGGAAGCTAAGACGAAATGGCTGCAGGAAAAATGTGAAGACATCGGAAAAGATATGATTGTCGGAAGGACAGACTCAGCATACAGGAAAGTCAAAACAACCTTTGGTGACATTAAAAGCAACGGTGGTAACATTAAGAGTGCAACGGGAATTCCACTGTTAAATGCAGAGGAGAGAGCAGATAGGTGGAAAATATACATTGAAAGCCTCTATGAGGGTGAAGATTTGTCTGATGTGATAGAAGAAGAAACAGGAGTCGATCTAGAAGAGATAGGGGATCCAGTATTAGAATCGGAATTTAAAAGAGCTTTGGAGGACTTCCGGTCAAATAAGGCAGAAGGGATAGATAACATTCCATCAGAATTTCCAAAATCATTGGGGGAAGTGGCAACAAAACGACTATTCACGTTGGTGTGTAGAATGTATGAGTCTGGCGATATACCATCTGACTTTCGGAAAAGCATCATCCGCACAATTCCGCAGATGGCAAGAGCTGACAAGTGCGAGAATTATCGCACAATCAGCTTAACAGCTCATGCATCGTAGCTGCTTACAAAAATAATATACAGAAGAATGGAAAAGAAAATTGGGAATGCGCTAGGTGAAGATCAGTTTGGCTTTAGGAAAAGTAAAGGGACGAGAGAGGCAATTCTGACGTTACGGCTAATAATGGAAGCAAGACTAAAGAAAAATCAAGACACTTTCATAGGATTTGTCGACCTGGAAAAAGCGTTCGACTATATAAAATGGTGCAAGCTGTTCGAGATTCTGAAAATGTAGGGGTAAGCTTTAGGGAGAGACAGATCTTATACAATACGTACAACAACCAAGAGGAAATAATAAGAGTGGATGATCAAGAACGAAGTGCTCGTATTAAGAAGGGTGTAAGACAAGGCTGTAGCCTTTCGCCCCTAGTCTTCAATCTGTACATCGAGGAAGCTGTGATGGAAATAAAAGAAAGGTTCAAGAGTGGAATTAAAATACAAGGTGAAAGGATATCAATGATACGATTCGCTGATGACATTGCTATCCTGAGTGAAAGTGAAGAAGAATTAAATGATCTGCTGAACGGAATTAACAGTCTAATGAGTACACAGTATAATTTGAGAGTAAATCGAAGAAAGACGAAGGTAATGAGAAGTAGTAGAAATGAGAACAGCCAGAAACTTAACATCAGGATTGATGGTCACGAAGTCAATTAAGTTAAGGAATTCTGCTACCTAGGAAGTAAAATAACCAATGACGGATGGAGCAAGGAGGACATCAAAAGCAGTCTCGCTATGACAAAAAAGGCAAGAGAGGTGGCATGAGCCCCCTCTCATATTTCTATCTTACAATTCTCCTCTCTAATTGCATGCGGTGGAAAGTTGCTATTCCTTCACACACGGACTTCCCACGCAGTGTCTCTCGTCACCCGGGTGGTCCAGTGACAGGTGGGCTCCGCTGATTTTGAAAGGGTAAGCCGACGGGTGTGAGGGAGTCGAGTGAATGCTTTCCTGACGCCGACATTGTCAAAAGACACGCCCGGAGGGGCCTGAAGTAGCGGCTGCGCTAGAGGTTCCGTTACTTCGCAGAAACTTAGCGAAAACACTTTCTGGCGGGCTACCAGCGAAGCGTTGGAATGACTTGTGTACCCAGACAGTTGTGGCGGGAAAATTCCAGCGCTTTCTGCAAAATCGTAACTGTGATTGACTTGCTCAGGGCATAGCTCCGTGACGTAGCAAAATCAGCGCAAAAATTGGCGCCAAGAATCTCCATTGCTGGAATGGTAGTGCTCCGGCAATGGAGTGGAATTATCCATCGGTTTTCGAGTTGCTGATTGGAACGTTTAACCACGGCCACTGTCGTGGGGGCGGGAATGTTCTGTGTTCAGCCTGTACGGGTGCTCAGGGGTAGTCGGCTCTCGCCTGTCGATCGGAGTAGGTTACAAGACTGAGCTCTCACTGCTCTGGACAGCCTGCTTTCTGTTGGCAGTCTAATATACTTTTATTTAATTGTAACTGTTTGACGAAGTTGCTGAAGTTTCGACTTCAACGTAACTTTCCGAGTACAGTTGGCAATTGAGCGTTCTGTGTACAAGAGGCCTATGTTGTCCGTCTTGAGCAGTTTTGGCTAATGTTGACTGTATCGGAGTTACTGGGTGACTTCGCTTGTTAAAATCAATCACTGTATCGTCAGTGATTGTGTGGCGAGCCTTCTTCGTCTCCCTCAGAGGCGCATTTGTATTGCTAGGAAGTCTTTAGTCTGGAACAACCAGGCCAGGTTAATTTGTTTCTGGCTATACTCGCGACATTATCATCACCACGATGGGACGTCGAAGCAACCAGCCATCGCTTCCAGTACGCCAGATCGTGTCCTTGCAGCTAAGAAGACAGCTTGGTAATGTTTGTCCGCAGCACCGGCAAAGCAGGCATTTTTGCTAGGCGATAATCAGAGCTCAGCAGAGCGCGCCTGTTCGTCTTTTCTAACTTTGTTCTATCTTGGGTGTTCATTGTCTGAGTTCTCACTAATGTAGCAGCAATTAATGTTGGGTTAGCGCTGTGTCTCTCTTAAGATTTGAGTGGCAAGGAATTGGATCCACATACCACTTCGTCATAAACGTCACAATCTAGTTTAGGGACAACTTCACCTTCACAGCGTTTGTTTGAGTATCCAGTTTGAGCCAATTTGATGTGTTGTAAATGTTTCATGTGTTTTTGTTTATTATTTTGTGTTTAGTCTTAATAAATCATATTGTTATTTTGGACAGAACTTTCATTCTGTTAATCGGTAGGGTAACCCTATCATTTCTCACCACGTTAATGAAACCTTGCTTTATTTAACTGATTTATCAAATTAAATTATTGCAGGTGGCAAACTCTTTTCTACTCCACTTGCAGGGTTGATTACAGTCAGTTCGCATATCTTTTTAATCCATGTGCAGCAGCAAAAGTCGGAGCTAGAATAAGGGGGGGGCTTAGAGCATAATTTACATATGTAGATTCTAGAAGAATTTAGTGTTTAATACACTGCTAGCCCCGGCACCTAGCATAAAATGGCGACCCTTAGCCTCGGATCTTTCCTGTGAATCACTGATAAGCAAGTATTATTAGTAGTAGGGACACTCAGAATTTTTTTTTTTTTTTGCTTAATTTTTTATTGATTAATACACAAGTTTTTTTTCTGGTAGTTCCGCGTTTAGTTTTAAGTAGCGGCGCATGATTACAGTTTTTGTTTTCAGTGTATATATTCTTTTGTTCATTGTTTTTGTGTTCCTTTGATGGTGTGTCCGTGACGCCAGACTAGTGCGAACACAGGCCGCCGGAATTTCGCACGTAATCTCGGACCTGGCCAATTACGGATGATACATTACTAAGATTTATCAGAAATCCTGCTCGAGGAACATAAAGCAACTCCTCGACAAGTCGGCAGCCTCTTATCACAGTAACAATAGCTGAAAAGAGTATGAATGCGATAATAGATAGTGGAAGCTACATAACAGCAATATCTGAGGCAGCATACAAGAGGTGCTCTCAGGAGATGGACTGGCCTGTCCTATCGGTTAAGAAAACCAAAATAAAAGGGGCATTAGCGGGGAAATGTATGGAGGTCACCCAACAACAAGACTGGAATTCTCCTGCCAAGGACACAAAATATAGTCTAACTTTTGGATCGTGCCAAATCTGGCGATCGACATGATAATAGGAACGGACTTCCTAAATGAACATGAAGCGATAGTTGATCTAGGACGAGGTGAAGTGGTTTTGAGGAAAGGGAATCCCGTCCACATTAAGTTCGACGACCAGCGGATCCCAGCTCAACTACCGTCTAACTGTGTACGGATAAACTATACGTGTCTGAAAGACAGAAAGGAAGAACAGGTCGACGTTGCGGGTAGGGAAGAGGACACGGATGAGAATGAAGTCGGAATAATGGGAGAAATAAAGGAGAAAATAGATGAAAAAGTGGAAGCAATTAAGAATATAAGGTGCGACCGCCGCAAAGAACTTCATAAATTACTAGTAGAACAGGCGGAGGTCTTCCTTCCCAAGACAGGATCAATAAAGAACTTCCAATATGAATTTCGTGTACGCCCGCACAACCAGTTTCGTATGCCACCCTATCCAATCCCTTTGGCATATCGACAGAAAGTAGCAGCTGAAATTACGCGAATGCTGAGTGAAGGAATAATAGAACCTACGGCTTCAGCCTATAATAACCCATTAAGAGCAGTCGAGAAGGCAGATGGTAGTATTCGTTTAGTCTTGGACTCGCGACAAATTAATACCGTAATAGAACCCGAAACAGACAGACCGGAACGATTAGAGGAACTCTTACAAAACTTCCATGGAATATCAATCTTCTCATCAGTTGATCTAAAATCGAGTTTCTGGCAGATCGAGCTCCATCCAAATTGCAGACAGTACACAGCCTTTTTAGCATTTGGAAGATGTTACCGGTTTCGTTGTCTACCATTTGGTTTGAACGTTACATCTGCTGCATTCATTCGGGGGCTGGACGGCATACTAAGCGATAATTTGAAACGTCATGTCACCAGCTATGTGGACGATTTGCTGATCGCGGAGAAATCTTGGGGAGAGCACAATGCGGTCCTCGGTGAACTCCTTGCGACATTCAAGGAATACGGAGTGACTATCAATATCGAATTTTGGGACGTCCTCTGTCAAATTTCTGGGACATATCATCACGGGTGAGAGCATTGCGCCAAATCCCGAAAAGATCGAAGCGATGGAAAAGTTTCCCATTCCTACGACAAAGAAGCAGTTAAGGGGGTTCTTGGGGATCATAAATTTTTACAACCGCTTTATACATGTCAAAACTCAGAGCAGTCCTAGGTTGCATCAACTTACAGGAAAGAAGATTCCTTGGGAATGGGATGAGGCGGCCGAATCCGAATGGAAAGCATTAAAATTCGCATTATTACAAGCACCCATCCTATCACACCCTAATTTAGCAGAAGAGCTTTGCATAGTAACGGACAGTTCATACTCACGTCTGGGTGTCATGGTGTTCCAAGACTATGTACATGAAGGAAACAGGGTGTGGAAGACAATTGCGTTTGGTAGCAGAGTACTAGCCAAGAGTGAGAGGAATTACTCAGTAACCGAGTTAGAGGCGCTGGCTATTGTATGGGCGTTTGAAAAATACAGATACCTTCTGTTTGGTCGCAAGACGAGGGTCTACACAGACCACAAGGCACTCGAGTTCTTGATGACTGCAAAGCTTAATCACAGGCTGCTCATTAGGTGGGCATCATATCTGCAGCAGTACAACTTTTCGATAGAATATATCCCCGGCAGTCAGAACATTATTGCAGACGCCTTATCACGGTCACCGATCGGATTTGAGCACAACATGGAAGAAGATCTGGAGGAAAATCACTACTGCCTTTTCTATATGCAGAAAGTAGCCTTTGAAAATTTTATTAACTGTAGTATGCAGGACATCAAGAAGGAGCAAGACAAGGACCCTGCCCTAGTGTTATTGAAACAGAAATGGATAGACAGAAGACACGCCACCATCAGGCAGTTCTACCTCTTGCGGAAAGGCATAATTTTCCACCGAAATTATGCCAATGACACTGAATGGGGGGGTATGCATCCCTGAACACCTAATAAACAAGGTTATATGGCATACTCACCTCAGCTATGGACACTTCGGACCACGCAAGTGCAATCTCAAGCTAAGGACCATGTATTACTTTTGAAACATGGAGCGTCGAATTCGGAGGGTACTGTCGGTGTGTAAAGACTGCCAAAAGGCTAAGCACACCACTGTGAGCATGGAGGCACCATTATACCCAATCGTACCGACCAAATTAAGACAATTAGCAGTAACAGATTTGATGGGACCTTTACCAAGAACAAGAAGAGGATATACTTACGTATTAGTGTTTGTTGAACCTTTACGCCACTGAAGAGGGCGACAGGACGAACTGTATCACGAGCCCTAATCCGGGATTTCCTACCACAGGTTGGTCATGTGAGTCAAATTATTTCTGATAACGGGCCACAGTTTAAGTCAAAAACATGGAAGGAGACGTTGCGTGGATGTAAAATTGATCCCATTTTTATATCTTCACACCATCCGAGCTCGAATGCTGCAGCACGAGTTATTAAAGAACTCGGAAACTTGTGCCGGTTGTATTGTAACAAACAGCACACGACATGGGACTTTTTCCTTAAAGACTTCCAGGAGGTGATCAATGAGGCACCCCATGTGATAACAAAATTGGCACCAATTACAGTACTGAAAAACCGGATTCCTAAGGACTTGATAACCGAGGTCGTAAACTTCCCACCAAAGGCGCGAACGCAGCACCAAGCCATAGTGGATTTGGCTCTGAAGAGGATACGGGCTGCAGCAGAGGTCAGGAAGAGACGTGCCGACAGGGGAGCTCGTCTACGACACTTCCAAATTGGACAAAAGGTGCTCGTGAAGTCTTTCCGACTTTCGAACAAACAAAAAATGAAATGCCAAAAATTCTATTCTGTTTACAACGGCCCGTACCGTATAAGGAGAGCAGCTCACCACAATGCTTATGAATTGGAGACGCTGAAAGGAAAGAAGTCCATAGGACTCCACCACATCTCTCACATAAAGGAGTTCGTGGAATAGTAGTAGTGTAAGTGGTGTACATAGTAGAATGGGCAAATACATGAACCTTTCTATAGTAGTAGTGTAAGTGGTGTACATAGTAGAATAGGCAAATATATGAACCTCTCTCCGGGGAACGATAATCGTTGCATTAATAGATTAAGATTGCTAAAATATTAACACGCTGCACTGTCTCGCATAAGAATTTACTGCTGTTATCCTTTTTTTGTTACTGTTCGCGACTTCCAATGTCGGTGGAGTAGGAGACACTATCTTTCCATGAGCAATGTTTTTGTCCTTTCCTGTCTGGTGTCCATGTTGAGGGATAATGATGAGTGAGGAGATGTCGCAAAAACGGGTGCATACAAGAACGTGCTCTTAGAAGCGTTCTGAGCGGCCACAACCAGTTCGTGAGACGTTGATACCAATGCTTGCAGGCACGCGTCAGTGCACTGCAAGATTGTGGTATATTGCGTGATTTCGAGGATGAACATGGGCAGTATAGTTTTTACAGTGATGCGCCAGCATCGTTGTCTTGCAAGTCGGGGTGAACCTGTGAGCGTTTGACTCCAAATGTGCCCTAGGGCCTAGACGGTAGAAATGCGGGCATAAAGCCTACCATGCCAATGTGCTGGTTGGGGATTTAGCGTGCTCCTTGTGACTGTCACAGATGAATAACCAAGGAATTATACTTGGAAATTCGTGACATACTGTGTAGCTGGTGTGTGGCGGGCGACGGAATCCTCAACAGGAACCAGTCCTGGCTTGGTCATATTACATTGCCTCTGGAAAGGTGTGCTTTGATCGCGAATACTGCATAACATAGAAAAAGAAGTTGCAACTATAAATTTATTGTCTTGTATAGCCATGGCTAACCCAGTCTCTGGAGTTTCAGTGAGGCGTAGTGAGAACTCGGAGGCCATGCCGTATGGCGCGCACATCACTGTCGTCAATAGCGGCGAGCAGCGAGACATCTCAGCGTAACAGGAATTATGTAAGAGTGTTGTATAAGGTAAAAAAAAAATAGAGAGAGTACCATATACTAGGATAAATTAAACTTTAGGATTTTACAATAACTAGATCCTTAATATTGTGGCGGTTTTCTACCACAAGTGTTAGGCGCGCGCCTGTTGGGATGCTATTTTTCAGGTCACCAAACCACAGACCCAAGATGGAGGGACGACGGGCGAGCGAAAGTAGAATAGTTGCTTTTTCTTTATAGCACAGTAAAACTTAGACCTGCATAACAACATAATTTAATTAAAAGACGTAGAACGTAGATCGTTAGCAAATGGTAGTTAATTCTTGAGCATGTCTACTGTCGATCTATATAATTAATAGTAATATTATTGCGGGCCCGCACATTTAGTTGTTCATCAAATACGTAGCATCAGTTGTCACACACCATATACAATAGTGAGATCGGTCTCTACACAAATATCAAGATAAATCATTTCCATGTCTAGATTAGATACACCAAGATTTTGTTATAATGATAGCGAAGGATTAATAACTATAAAAGTAAAATAAGAGTGTCTGAAATGACAGCCCATCAATGTGTCGTTATGAAAATTTATTATAACATAGAAGGTTATGGGAAAAGTTAGGCATAAGATTTTTGTCAGAATTGTGCAGATGATGGGTATTGTGGGAATGCAGAGGCCAGCCGGAGCAAAAACAAGAGGTCATCGGCTACCCGCAAGAAGGAGAGCGTCAACGCGCCACCTGACGTGAAGAGCGCGAGAGCATCCGGTCCTACAAGCTGACAGTCACCAGGCCGTATACCTGAGGGATTAGGCGGCAGACATCCCTCGCCGGGCCACAAGCGAAAGTGAGGCTGGCCGTTGACTCTGACACGCGATCCACACGTGACAGCCAGCTACCTCTCCGGATGCGGCAACCGTTTGGAGGGATTCCCTGCGGCAAGATCACATATGGTGTCATAACCGGCGTCTCATGTGGCTCAGGACAGAAAGAGACGCTATATACTCACCTGTTTGGGTTTATACAACTCACTAGCATTGTCCGATCTGCATACACAAAGCAGTTGTGGCGGGCAAATTCCCGCGCTTTCTGCAAAATCGTAACTGTGATTGGCTTGCTCCGGGCATAGCTCCGTGACGTAGCAAAATCGGCGCAAAAATTGGCGCCAAGAATCTCCATTGCTGGAATGGTAGTGCTCCGGCAATGGAGTGGAATTTTCCGCCGGTTTTCGAGTTGCTGATTGGAACGTTTAGCCACGGCCACTGTCGTGGGGGCGGGAATGTTCTGTGTCCGGCTGTACGGGTGCTCAGGGGTAGTCGGCTCTCGCCTGTCGGTCGGAGTAGGTTACAAGACTGAGCCCTCACTGCTCTGGACAGCCTGCTTTCTGTTGGCAGTCTAATATACTTTTATTTAATTGTAACTGTTTGACGAAGTTGCTGAAGTTTCGACTTCAACGTAACTTTCCGAGTACAGTTGGCAATTGAGCGTTCTGTGTACAAGAGGCCTATGTTGTCTGTCTTGAGCAGTTTTGGCTAATGTTGACTGTATTGGAGTTACTGGGTGACTTCGCTTGTTAAAATCAATCACTGTATCGTCAGTGATTGTGTGGCGAGCCTCCTTCGTCTCCCTCAGAGGCGCATTTGTATTGCTAGGAAGTCTTTAGTCTGGAACAACCAGGCCAGGTTAATTTGTTTCGGGCTATACTCGCGACATTATTATCACCATGACGGGACGTCGAAGCAACCAGCCATCGCTACCAGTACGCCAGACCATGTCCTTGCAGCTAAGAAGACAGCTTGGTAATGTACGTCCGCAGCACCGGCAAAGCAGGCATTTTTGCTAGGCGATGATCAGAGCTCAGCAGAGCGCGCCTGTTCATCTTTTCTAACTTTGTTCTATCTTGGGTGTTCAATGTCTGAGTTCTCACTAATGTAGCAGCAATTAATGTTGGGTTAGCGGTGTGTCCCTCTTAAGATTTGAGTGGCAAGGAATTGGATCCACATACCACTTCGTCATAAACGTCACAATCTAGTTTAGGGACAACTTCACCTTCACAGCGTTTATTTGAGTATCCAATTTCAGCCAATTTGATGTACTGTAAATGTTTCATGTGTTTTTGTTTATTATTTTGTGTTTAGTCTTAATAAATCGTATTGTTATTTTGGACAGAACTTTCATTCTGTTAATCGGTAGAGCAACCCTATCATTTCTCACCACGTTAATGAAACCTTCCTTTATTTAACTTATTTATCAAATTAAATTATTGCAGGTGTCAAACTCTTTTCTACTCCACTTGCAGGGTTGATTACAGTCAGTTCGCATATCTTTTTAATCCATGTGCAGCAGCAAAAGTCGGAGTTAGAATAAGGGGGGGGGGGGGGGGTTAGAGCATCATTTACATATGTAGATTCTAGAAGTATTTAGTGTTAAATACACTGCTAGCCCCGGCACCTCGCAGGCGTTTCTGGCCAAGAGAAGTCTACTAATATGAAATACCGGCCTTAATTTGAGGAAGAAATTTCTGAGGATATACGTCTGGAGTAGAGCATTGTATGGTAGTGAAATATGGACTGTGGGAAAACTGGAACAGAAGAGAATCGAAGCATTTGGGATGTGGTGCTATAGACGAATGTTGAAAATTAGGTGGACTGATAAGGTAAGGAATGAGGAGGTTCTACGCAGAATCGGAGAGGAAAGGAATATGTGGAAAACACCGATAAGGAGAAGGGACAGGATGATAGGACATCTGCTAAGACATGAGGGAATGACTTCCATGGTACTAGAGGGAGCTGTAGAGGGCAAAAACAGTAGAGGAAGACAGAGATTGGAATACGTCAAGCAAATAATTGAGGACGTAGGTTGCAAGTGCTACTCTGAGATGAAGAGGTTAGCACAGGAAAGGAATTCGTGGCGGGCCGCATCAAACCAGTCAGTAGACTGATGACCAAAAAACAAAAAATAGGATAGAATGATTTTTATTTCCATTGTTATGCCCACTGACCTTTTGCATTAGTCTGATGAACAGATGTTGAAACATTTGCCATTTCAGATGTGACTTGAATGAACCTTCTATGTCTCATTAATCATAACTTATATTATGCAATGTCCATAGAAAAGAAGTCTCGGAAATGTTTCACAGATCAGCAAACGTGTGCTGCAAACCTTGGAGCAGCAGTCAATGAACAACGATATGGGTATTGGTGTTAAAAGGAATATTTTGTTTATATGTGGGAATTGTAGTCGGGCTATATGGTGATGGCGACTAGTACGAGCTCTGAAGTTTGTGTGTGAGGGCGTAGTTAGTAAGTATAGTTTTGTGTCTGTAGTTAGCAGCTGCGCCAAATCCTATCCAAACCCTGACCAAATCTTGTACAAGATCTACCCTAAATGATAGACAGCAGATGTAATGCTGGAGCTATACTTTATAAAAAGGATTCTTTGTTTGTTTGAATATTGTTTATGTAATTTTCCTTATTGTATTTTTATACGTAATGTTAAGAAGGCCCTTTTTGTCAAGTTAATTTTGGGCACTATTCCATGTATTGATCAGGAGTAAGAAACTTCGATGATTTTGTGGTAATCTGTACACATGATATTTTGCAACGATCTCTGTGAGCGCAGTTCTCAAGTGGGTGCAAGGCCACCTAGTGAGCCTCCGCGTCAGAAAGCACAGGGCTTGGTCCACCGGCAGGCGTTGCAGAAACCTGCAGTGGTGCGGCGAGCGGTCACAGCTGTTTCCCCATCAGAGGGGAGGGGATGCTGGTCTTCCCCCAAGCCCAGGCTCACACCGGGGCCCGCAGGCGTATCACCACGGCAGTGCCAGCTGATGGTCGGCGTTCCACTCCATGCGCTAGTCATCTGACAAGCGAAAGGGAAAGTATGACGCACACCAGGTGAGGCCACCGATACCTGAGCGCCGCTAGTCCAGACAGCCGCTGCGGTGAGGTAACGCCCACTGCCCGGAGCGACGCGGGTCCCACCACTGACGCGTCAGCTAAGACGGTGCAAAGAGGTGATAAGCGGGTCTCAAGCCCGACACCCTCATGAGTTTACGTCGACCTCGATGCGACTGAGAAGAGCACGTGTCTCTCCATTGACACGACAGGAGGCAGGGGCGTCTGTCGTAAAACACATTCCTCCGCAACACACGGACGACGACCGCCAAGCCGCCTTCTCGATGATGAGGCAGGACCCACAGGCGACGATGTCCTGCAAATCTGCAACGTCGAACCATCCCACAGTATGGACGCAGAGGATGGAAACGGGCACGAGGCAACGTCGCGGGGTGCTGTCAAGGATGAACAACCTTTGTTAAAACGGGCGTTACAATCCACGCCGCGGCGAACTCCCCAGTTCAGTGTTGTGGTCCCCTAGTAGCTTATCTCCAGGTCGCCTTTAGAAGAGACGCCCACTCCGGCACCTAAAGAGAACACCCAGTGAAACTACCATGTGACGAAACTGAAAAATGACAGCGTGTCAACGAGCTGGTTTCTGGATGTGTTTTTGTACTCATATCTCATTTTCCATAGTTGGTTATTTACCAGCTGTCATTCCATTGGTTCATTGGTTTCATTAATGATTTTGTGTCACTGTATTTGCTATGCACATTGAGTTTTGTACTTTCACGTAGAAGCTTTTATATATGTCAGCACCATCTGACACTCCTTTGGCCCATGGTAATGATTTTGCATCATTGTATTTGTTTATATATGTATATATTTTGTGTACCTGTTCATCTATGTCTCTGTGTTAATTTTTGATAATTGGTTAAAGCACTTTTAAAATAGTATCTCATGTTTGTGGTCGTAGTAGGTCAGATGACATGATGTTAGCGTACAATATCACGCTTAATTTAATTTGTTCTGTTTGCTTTGCGGACCGCATGCGGTCACAAATATTGAGTAAGGTCAGATAAAACTCACTTGGATATAAGAGATTAATCAATTCTTTTGTGCTGCTGTTTACCTGATGCAATTGATTCGCGTTAGGATATGTTTGTTTCGAAGACTGTTGGCGAATCTCCTAGCATGGAGAGAAAATTCGCGGCACAGTCTTCTCCGGGACGTTTGGGGTGATGAAAGGGTTCTGTAGCCACCTTTCATTAGTCCGGCAGCCCATTTTCACTAGTATTTCTCTTTCCTTCCTTGTTTCTCTTTTCCCATAATTATCATAGTGGTGTGATTGAATGAATGTGGTTGTGTGTCACGTTGCTAGACGGTGGCGTAGTCTGCTGCAGAAAGTCTGCACTAGTCGTACAGATTCAGTAGCAGTGGTACAGAATAGCCAACTCTCGTAGTGGTCAAGTCGGCAAAGAGGTTTTCGCTACTTGTGAGAAATCCACCTGCGTTAAGTTGGTGGCGGAAATGGCATCTTTGGGTTTTCCGGTCCACGCGGGGCGTGGAGGAGGCTGGAGAGGAGAAAGGGACGCAGTCTGCCGCCGGTACGGGAAGCGTCCACAGATGTGCTCCAGTCGAAGAAGGGTGAGTTAGACTGACCGCGTGGCGCGCTGTTACTTGGCGAGGGGAGAACTGTTAGCTTTTGGTCTCGCTTTTCAAATCTGGAAGATTGCTTTGTCTTGTCGCAGCAAGGAATGCAAAACTTTGGCATATTTTTCTTTTAGCAAATTTCTGTAGCAGACTTGGATCCGCCGGAAGAGCGCCACACAAAGGTGTCGATAAGAAGTGAGCACTCGCTTCTGTATGAATGTCTGTTTGCCTTCAGCTGTGCCTGCATAAACTTTAACCTTTCTAAATATTTAGAGCCTTGTCTTCTCGTAAATTTCCTTTGCTTTATGTGTCTTTTGTCCGTGGGGAGCCAACCACGTGGTAGAACATTATAGTTGTTGGGCTACCGGCATCACTAACTGTCCAATCGCATGTTTGTTTTAGATAATGTTAACATGATTGTGTGATGTGATATTGTTGGAATTTGGCACTATACCTAGAAATTGTGTCTCCACAAACCACGTGTTATCAGGAATCGTGTACATGCCTCACATCCTTATCTTAGGAATAAATGATTTTATCTACAATTTTCTCTTGTGTTCCGAGATTACGTTTCTGCACCTAAGCCACTCACCTCGTAGCTTTCCCGTTAGCACATCCAATGCGTTTCCTTATGCACTGGTCTAGTGATTAGTCTCCCCTTGTATTTCATAACAAATTCTTTAGATTGAGTCTTATTTTCAGGTGTGTTGCTGGGAGCTGATCTTATGCAGTGTTCATGTATTTTCTATTTTATTTTAAATGTTTGACTGTCGTGAACAGTGCACGGGCAATACTATTAATTACATCGTATCCGCTATGAGCGACCTCACAACGTATGCATTTTTTGTGAGTTTTTGGTCCGTGATCAAATTAATTTATTTTCCGACTCGACCAAACCTTCGATTAGTTGTATGGTTAGAGTCAGTGGCGACCCTACTCTTCTGAAGTTAACTTCACAAGCAATAAGTATTTACATTCCCAATAATAACGTAATAACCCGTAGTAACAGGTTAGTTACACATGGCGACCCTGCGATTGTGTGATGTGATATTGTTGCAACTTGCGCACGATACCTCACGAATAGTTACAATATTATATTGGTGCAGATATACGGATGCCATCGTTTGCTGAATAGATGAACCACAAACAGAAATTGGAAAACTACATACTGACATCAACAAGATTCATAAAAAAATAAAATTCACAATTGAAAGAGAACAGAACAACCAAATTAACTTTTATGGATATAACAATAAAAAAACAATAAGCATTCGTTTGAAATTAACCGTAAACCCACAGCAACAGACATTATCATTCCCCAATCCTCGAACCACCCACACGCACAAAAGCAGGCAGCACTTTGACACATGCTCCATAGACTCAATACAGTACCACTCACCAAAGAAAGCTACCAAAAAGAACTGGACATAATAATGCAGAAGCACAAAATAATGGTTACAATAATAAAACAGTCACAAAGCTAAACAACAAAATTAAAAGGAAAATAAAAGCAGAAAGCTCCAAACCAGAGGCAACGACACAACAGAACCCTACACAAACACGCAGTTCCATAACAACAACTACACAGGATAATCAGAAAAAGATGTAAGAAAACACAAGATGGTACACAATGACATACAAACACAAACTCACTCATAAAATCACCGACATTTTCAAACTACAGGGAATAAACATAGCATACACAACAGACAATTCTACACAAAAATACACCCGAAAACTGACAAAAAGCGGAGACGTATACCAGAAAGCAGGTATATATCAGTTACAGTGTAACACTTGTGAAAGCACATACATAGAGCAAACAGGGAGAACATTTGATGTCACGTACAAAGAACACATGAGAGACTGGAAGTATGGGAAAAACCACTCCACATTTGCAGAACACCTAAGAGAAAATGACCATAAACCAACCACTAGAGAAGATGACATGAAAATAATTATAATCAACAATAAAAAACACCTCCTAACAATGCAAGAAAATTACCACATACAGAAAACCAAAGCAGAGGGGAAAATCCTGTCAAATGACCAAGTACACATGCCAAGCAATTCATTATTTACACTAATATATAAAATAATAGAATAACGTTCGCAAAAAGTATTAATATAGTAATACTGACCAATATAATAATAATAGAACCCACCATCTTTATACTCACTCATCCATGAACCCTTCCACTGAATATTGAAGTGAAAAGTCAAATCAGCTGTCATCAAAGTTTTCATCCACTCGGTAACAGCTAGTACACCCTTTCCCCCCCCCCCCCCCCCCCAAAAAAAAACCTCTATCCTACTCTCTCTCTCACTCATGCACACACACGGTATAAACATCATGGATAGAAGTTAGTCTCGAACATATACTTCGTTAGGTTGGCAACAAATAGGTAAACATACCAAAGAAGATGAAATACGTAATGGAGTCGGAATACTTACGTTGTGAAAAACAGTGTACGACGAAATAGTTGTATCGAGTGACAAAAGAACAGTAGTCCACCACAAAAAAGACTGAGAAACATGGTGAACAGTGTGCGGAAGGCGAGAACACAAAGATGTGATAATACGGCAGTGATAAAAGTGGTAGTGTGACCGCCAGACCAGATGTGAGGAAACTTATATCAGTAAATCGTAAGCAATTACTTTTTTTTACAAAAAAATCGCGAAGTGAACTGTCTTAATAATCTAAAACTAACAAAACTGTATCGTTATAGATCCCACTGACAATGCCTTAAACAGGAGAAGGCGAAACGAGTATGGCATATATAAAGTAACTAGCAGCAAGAAAAGGCAGTTTGATTTACAAAACAAGTATTTATATGCTTGCTGCGGAGGATGGCCACACAAACAAACTTCTTAAAAGGTGGTTAGTTTGTGGGCGCCGAGGTGGCGCCAAATAGAGTCCCAATTCGGTTTCATCGTATTCAGGAAGTCGAATTTGATGACCAAGACATCAACGTGAGTTTACTATCACGCACCTAAAACCATTGCAACATGATTCTGGCATTTTGGCAGTGGCAGTTATCCTGCCATCAACCATAGGAGATACAGGTGGCCCCAAATCTGTTCACCTAGTCCACAGCTGTTATGGTGCCTTCCATTACTACCGCAGGTCCCATGGAAGCCCAGGTGAATGTCTCCTACAACATAATACTGCTCCCACCGACCTGCGTCCTTGGCGCGCTGCATGTTTAGAGCACCCGTTCGCCTGTATGACAGAGTATCTGGACAAGAACATCCACCTGGTTTAACAATAAACTGGATTCATCGGACCAGACAAGACGATTCCATTGATCTGCGGTCGAATCTCGATGATCCGGTGCTCACTGTAATCATAACTGACGACGTTGTTTGGTAAACAAGGGAACAGATAGGGGTCCTCTGCTGCGGAACACCATGTTCACCACTGTGCGCTAAAGTTATGTTCCTAAACACTTGTGCCTGCGCCAGCACTGTATTCTGTCGGCAGACTTGCCAGATACTTCCGAGTATGTTGCTTTAGCGAGTGGACGAGCCTCCGATCCCAATTTTTTGTGATGATGGACGTCCAACTTCTTGTCGCCTACTCGTTGTTTCAGCATTCTTCAACCGCTTTCCATAGATGCTCACGATAGTAGCACGCGAACAACCAACCAGCTTCGCTGTTTCCCAGACGCTCGCTGCCCGGCACTGGGCCGCAACAATCTGGTTTTTGTTTAAGTCTCATAAGTCGGCTGATTTCCGGATTTGCGCTTCTTATTGTCGCTTGAACGATTCCCTGTTCCTCTTTGCACCACTCACATACTTCTCTCACGGATCATGTACCCTCTCAGCGCCACCAGGCAACATACCACCTCTCGGTGGGCAGTGATCATAATGTTTTGGCTCATCAATGTGTGTATCAAGATAAATTTCTCCGTCGTATACTGCAGATGAAAAGCATTTTGGAAGCAACGTTACACGTAACACACGTCCTTCGACCACCATCTAACAGCAAACATGTACTTGATGTAGCGAAAGACTCGCTAGAACCTCATGTATCAGGTACACAAGCAGTCTGCGTGAAAGTGGCCGTATCTAATAGTTCAGCGTCTAATGCATGAGATATATTCGCCTGAGACATAAAGAGAAATCTACCTTGGCAGAGCTCAGCTTTAACGAAAGACATACGTCACCTTTTGAAAATATCAAGTATCTGTGTACAGTATGACAAAAAATCGACGTACAGAGGAACGAAGTCTATGAGTAAAGGCCTCCGCGGGTATATCTCTGGGTATCTGCTCTGATGCTGACTTTGTGGATAGAAGCCTGCACCATTGTGATAGTCTGTGGTTGTACCTGCGAATATCCACGATAATAATTATTTCATACTTACAAATTACTGATGGCTCACAGTATTATGATTTTTCTACATTTTTCGAGTACAAGTCCGCTGCCGTATCCAAGTGATCAGCGCGTCTCTCATGAGGAGAACCCAGTTTCAATTCCTGGCACTGCCCGGGATTTTGCTTTGATGCGAGAACTGGAACGAGAACTTGAGTGAGAAGTAAGGGCTGCACCGTCTGGAAAGTCGGCAACATTTGGGAGAATTCGTGCTGATCTCATGTCTCGCCATACCACAGCCGCATTACGCTACTTGGCAGAGGATGATACACTGACCTGTCGGCATCGTAAGGTCTTCAGGACCCAATCGCGACTTTGTTTTTCAGTACAAGCGATCGATGATAATGATTACTGTTACGACTTAAATCACTGCTATTACCCATTCAGGACTGAACAGAACTACTCAGTATATTGGTTTGAAAGTATTGTCCTGGACAGAGTACGTGCGTCGTTCATACCTGCAAGAGCTAAATATGGCGCTATGACGATCTGACTAGTCTTCTGCGCGTGTGTTCTGTTTCCATCGCACAAGGATCTGCCCAGATCAGATCACTCGAATATCTTTCTGCTTTCCTTGAGTGTTCATTTGTTTTTGTCACCATCTACCTGTTTGTGAGTGTCATCAGCCAATCTGAAAGAATTGTGTGTTTGTGTTATTTAGGTTTTCATGATTAATAAATATGAGGGGCATTGAAAAAGAAACGAGCCGGAGGCATAGTTACAGATACCAGTACTTGTATGTTAGGAGTATTGACCCTGGCAGTTCAGACACTTGTCCCACTGTGACACAGGGCGGTGAATGGCTGTCTCATAAAATTCCCGGGCCTACGATGTTAACCAGTTCCAAATATACAGCTGGACGTCGTCATCCGAGGTGAGTCGTTTGCCTTACAGAACATTTTTAAGGGGACCAAAAATGGCCTCCTTCTGATTGACTTCCGGCAGCATGGGACAACAGTGAATGCCCAACATCACTCACAAACTTTGACCACCCTTCTCCAAGTGATCATATTAAAACGACTAGGCAATCTCACCTGTGGGGTCATTCTGCTCCACGACAATGCAAAGCCTCACAAGGCCAACTCAGTCGCACGAAAGGTTGTCGGCCACTCTTCACACAGTCTGGACCTCTCCCCCTGTGATTACGCCATTTTTTGTCCCCTTGAAAAGGCTCTGAGGGGCAAACGATTCACCTCGGACGACGACTTCCAGCTGTACATGCAGAACTGGATAACATCACGGCCCCGAGAATTTTATGAGACAGCCATTCACCGCCTTATGTCACGTGGGACAAGTGTCTCAACAGCTAGGATCAATACTTCTAACATACTGGTGCTGGTTTCTGTAATTATGCCTCTGGCTCGTTTCTTTTTGAACGCCCCTTATAATGATACAGTCCTGCACTCTTCATTCCTTTCCGGAGGCAGATAATATCGAAATTCAGTCTGACAATGAATAACAAGAGATAGATCAATAAAAGGAACATTCAAACATGCAGGTGTATTTCTTACTATTTGCACTCTATCCCCCCTCTGTGATGAAAGGATGTTTAATTTTTTCCAGTTATTTCTGTACAAATATAAGCAGAGCATACGTAATTGCAATCATGCTTGTGCCTAGCTCCCTTTTTGCTAACATTTATACACAATTAAATGCTCGTCTTAAGATGGCGAGGAACTAGCTGTACACTGTACAACAGAACTGGAGGATCACTTTTTCGAAACCCCTTAATTGTCTCCCATTCTGGAGCATAAGTATGAAATTTGCCTCAAAAGCGCTTACAAACGTCCTCCATAATGGTGAAAAACCATGGCGTCAACGCCCTGGAAAGTCACCCTCTGGCTCGACGATGCTTCAGACTGCAAGATGTCCACATATCGGAGAAAAAGACCAAAGCTCAGGCGTTCATGTGGCACTTAAAGTGAGTTAGTGATGTCACATTGGCAGCAAATGTTGCTAAAACTATGCCCACCGCTACTGTGGACTTACAAGAGTCCCTCTTACCCACAGTCCACCCATTGTGTTGACGCCTCTGCTGCACAAGTCAGAACCGTGACGCCCAGAGTTGAAATCACGCGGTTTTCTCGTGGGTGGCCGAGGAAATAATTTCAGACACATTGACACTCTGAACTGAAACGAAAAGGCCTCAGCGAGTGGCATAAAGGGCGTCAATGAAACCACCCCCTTCCTTGGGACGTTTATTCCCACACATTTCGCACTCAGAATGATCCTGTTTCTTGCCCTGCTGTGTCGTGATCACAAAGCGCTGTGACTTTGACATATGCAAGAATAAAATGGTGAAGTGCCGGTCAGAAAGGAAATGAGCCTATGGCAACCGGGGAAATTTGGCCGCCAAGTGCAAGTCTTATTTCAGTCGACGCAAAATTGGGTGATTTGCGCGCCAGGACAACACAACACCCAGTCCCCGAGTGGAGAAAATCTCCAATCGGGCCCGAAATCGAACCCTGGCTCACTTGCATGGGAGGCGAGCACATTACCACCCAGCTAAGCAGGCGGACAGTGCTCTCTAAGACACCACACCTTCTTGTTTGACAAAATCCTTTGTGGCGCCCTCGTTATTTATTGAGAACTATAAAGATATATTTTCTTGCGGTGTCTCATTGTAGTAGGGTAGTGATAACACCACCCCACTCTGTATTGTCGACAGATTTGGCAACAATACCGAGTGGGATGGTGATCTCATTCCATTTAGAATAAATATGGCAACAATGCAGATATGGGTGGCGCTCTCATTACCCTACTACTTCAAAGAAGGACAATCACCTAGTGGGTGGAATTCCTTGATGTGACGGGTGAAGGGGTAAATTTCTTTTTATTTCCACATGAGAATGTTATTGAGCACTAGGTCCTCTGACACCCCAAGGTCCTGGTTAATTTATTACGTTTCATTAATGTTGCATACTGTTTCACTTGACTTTACATTTCTGTCACACAACATAACATTCCTTTTTGTCATTATTTGTTTACAAATTTACATTACTTAGCTATATCATTGGCTGTCTCGATGTTAGTATGGGGACTTCGATACGACGCCACCTCTCATGGATGACAGACCTCATATAATATAGATGTCTTGCAGTG
Source organism: Schistocerca serialis cubense (assembly GCF_023864345.2). Classification (NCBI taxonomy): domain Eukaryota; kingdom Metazoa; phylum Arthropoda; class Insecta; order Orthoptera; family Acrididae; genus Schistocerca; species Schistocerca serialis. Next base: position 541,363,164 of record NC_064639.1, read on the forward strand.
GGCCCTAGTGCTTCAGAGGTAGCGAACAATTTTGATTGGATGATACTATTACTTTCCTGATGGTCTCCATGTGCAGCTCCTGTTGGAGATCCCTGATCTTTGTCCCTCTAGTTGCTCCAAGGATTAACTACAGGCATCGGTTTTGTAGAGGCTGCAGCGGTCTGAGAGTACTGTTTACAGGTGATCTGCCAGGAGAAGTATCCATATAAGACTGAAGGCAGGATCGTTGTGATAGGTAGTGGTGTAATTTGGTCCTAATATTTAAATGCTGAGTGGACAGCAGTGGGTATAAGTTGTGAATTGGTAGACAGTGCTGTTGTGTTTTCGCTGAACATGTTCCTTGAACGGTTTCCAGTCCAGTATCACCCGCAGATATTTAACTTGATTTCTTTTTTTTTGGGGGGGGGGGGGCTGGGCAGGGAGGGAGTGCGAAGTGGGATATTATGCAGTGTGAGATGGCCTCTGAGTTCAGACCAACTACAAGTAAATGTAATGACCTGTATCTTCTGTACATTTAGAGTAATGCGGTTTCCTGTGGTCCATGCTCCAACAAGTGGAGCTGATGTTGGAGGCACTGTATCACTGTATCGACTGTCTGGCTGCTGGTAAGGATTTCTATATCTCTCGTGAATTGCACAATGATGACTTGTGTGAGTAATGGCAGGTCATTCACATCCAAGATGAGTAGCATCGGAGCAGAACAGAGCCTTGAGTGATGCCCTCTAGCCATTCTTGAATGCTGGACCACTTACTGTTTATTCGGGCAAAGAAACGTCTCTCTTGAAGATAGTTGTCAGTAACATTCGTGCAGTAGTCTAGGATGGTGGGAAGGTCATGCAGTTAGGTGAGCATCTTATTTTTCAATACAAGATTATATGCCTTTCGACATGAAGAAAAGCCCCACTGTATAGTTCACATTGTTCGTATTATATGCTGGAGTTTGGTTGACAGGCATGGTTTGAACACGAACTGGTCCGGGTATACCATAGCCTCTTCCAAGATTGCTGGGCATATTCGTTGGAGTATGATCCGTTATAGTTCTTTGGAGAGTGATGGAAAGACGCTGACTGGCCAAAGATTTTGTGGTTGGCAATGGTTCTTCCCTAGCTTTGATAGTGATACTATGGAAGCAATCTTTCGGTTGGATGGGAAATATCCTAGTAAGAGGCAACTGTCAAAAATGCATGTTATCACACCAGTAGATTGTGTGGCAACTTATTCAATTGTTCATTCGTTATACCATCTGGTGTGGAGGCTAAGTGGTTGCTTAGTCATCATACAGTAGAATCGACCTCCTCCGGAGTCGTAGTAGTGGTTCCATCTGCCATGCCATCCATCAGATGTCTTCTGCCTGGCATCGTATCCATATCTCCTCCTCTTCGGCAGCATCCTCACGCTCTAAAAAATTTTATACCATGTGTCTTAGGGAGGCCCTATATTCTCGGAGCTACTGCGGAGTGCTGTCGAAGTCTCTTGATATCTTTCTCCTCTATTGCGCCATTTTTCAGTAGGCTGGCAGTCCTTAGTTGTATACTGTTGGTCGGCTCCGTCTGGCCTTCCGGTATGCCGCGTCATCAAGAAGTTGAAGCATCTTGTGTTCATAGTCCTGTCTGTTCAGAACGACTGTGGTGTTTCCTTTGTCGGCTGGCACGACGACGGTCTCTTTGTCTTCTCTGAGGGCCTGAAGTGCCACTCTTTCTTCCCGTGAGATGTTGCTGGTAGTCGGTTTCGCCTTGGAGACAATCCGACATGTTTCCCTCCTGACTTCTTCAGCCTTGTCCTCGGTTAAGCCCTGGACTGCCTGTTCCACTGCCGAGATGATTTCAGTGGAGGGGAGGTGAGCTGGCGTCGGTGCAAAGTTGAGTCCTTTTCCGAGTATGGAAGTGGCTGCGTCGTCCAGTGGCTTCACCGTGAGGTTAATCAAGGATCGTTTCATCAGCTCCGTCTTTTCTTGTTGTTTGCCTGGTAGCCTTGCAAACTTGTCAATCTGTTTGTTAGTGGATTTCAGGTGTATCCAGTCAGCCTGGGCCCATGTGACAGCATCCACCCATTCCCAGGAATGCTCTTGAAGCGTGGAGGCTAATTACAGGTGAAGGCGCAGTAGTTCTATGGCATTCTTGAAGAGTTGTTGTCGAGTGTGACGAATCCTTACCCTGACCAAGGCCAGGCTTGCTCGTTTCTTGATCCAGTTTGCCGCGGGTGTGCATATATGGTGCACCATCATGGCAAACGTAGGAATGATGTTTTTGTCTCTACACCTTAATAAAAAGGCGAGTGAACTCAGCAGACGTCCTTCCTGGTTCTGAAGTTTATCTAGTTTCTTCACCAGGTGGTACATATCCTTCCCATTGAGGTTGTTGATATGTGATCGGAGGCTTCCCAGGCGTATGTGTTCTGGAAACAACACATACGCCAGGAAAGCCTCCGATCATATTTTATACCATATACTTCATGGTAAAAGTTTTGCCATCCTCAGTGTGTCAAACACGGGGCCTTGTAGTCCCTCAACTGCCACTTTCGTTGGGCTTGGTTTCAGAGGACCAAGACCACACCCCATTCACCCCTGGTGTGAAAAGTGAGAACAGCCATCTTATTTTCCCACTTTTCATGGCAAAATACAATGGCTCTGTAAAGTAATTCCTGATAGAAACGTTTAGGTTCTTTGTGGTCCTCGGGACTACAGTACTGCTACCAGCGTTTTCACACCTTGGTTTTAAGGTTATTCAAGTCCTGTGGCAATGCTGAAAACTTTTCACTGTAAAAAGCGTGCAGTTCTGTTGTGACCATAGCCTGAAAATAGACCCTTCAGATATTTCCACTCAATGCTTAAATGACCACCCCTATGAAAATTGTTGTCCATACATCTGTTATGGAGCAAATGTTGTTGCTAAGGAATGCCTGATACTGGTTGCAGTTCTTAGTCAGTTATACTGGAGGTTGTAGATATTCCACTGCCTCTGCGATGACACCAACCACCGGATTGTGCTCAGACGTTACTAGTTTAAAGACGCAGGTCGAGTCTTAGATTTTTCACTACAGCTGTGTCCAACACATTGCGTCTGTGGGGTAGATTGTTTGGGATGTGAACTGGATTGTTCTTCCTGAATCTGATGGCTTTCAGTGGTTCCTCCAAACCATACAGCTGTTTCCCTCTTGGGTTGTTGTTGTTGTGGTCTTCAGTCCTGAAATTGGTTTGATGCAGCTCTCCATGCTACTCTATCCTGTGCAAGCTTCTTCATCTCCCAGTACCTACTGCACCCTACATCCTTCTGAATCTGCTTAATGTATTCATCTCTTGGACTCCTTCTACGATTTTTGCCCTCCACGCAGCCCTCCAACACTAAATTGGTGATTCCTCGATGTCTCAGAACATGTCCTACCAACCGATCCCTTCTTCTAGTCAAGTTGTGCCACAAGATCGTCTTCTCCCCAATTCTATTCAATACAGCCTCATTAGTTATGTGATCTACCTATCTAATTTTCAGCATTCTTCTTTAGCACCACATTTCTAAAGCTTCTATTCTTGTCTAAACTATTTATCGTCCACGTTTCACTTCCATACATGGCTACACTCCAAACAAATACTTTCAGAAACGACTTCCTGACATTTAAATCTATACTCAATGTTAACAAACTTTTCTTCTTCAGAAACGCTTTCCTTGCCATTGCCAGTCTACATTTTATATCCTCTCTACTTCGACCAACATCAGTTATTTTGCTCCCCAAATAGCAAAACTCCTTCACTACTTTAAGTGTCTTATTTCCTAATCTAATACCTACAGCATCACCCGACTTAATTCGACCACATTCCATTATCCTCGTTGTGCTTTTGTTGATGTTCATGTTATACCATCCTTTCAAGACACTGTCCATTCCGTTCAACTGCTCTTCCATGTCCTTTGCAGTCTCTGACAGAATTATAATGTCATCGGCGAACCTCAAAGTTTTTATTTCTTCTCCATAGATTTTAATACCTACTCCGAACCTTCCTTTGTTTCCTTTATTGCTTGCTCAGTATACAGATTGAATAACATTGTGGGTAGGCTACAACCATGTCTCACTCCCTTCCCAACCATTGCTTCCCTTTCATACCCCTCGACTCTTATAACCGCCATCTGCTTTCTGTACAAATTGTAGATAGCCTTTCGCTCCCAGTATTTTACCCAGCCACCTTCAGAATTTGAAAGAGAGTATTCCAATCATCATTGTCAAAATCTTTCTCTAAGTCTACAAATGCTGGAAACGTAGGTTTGCCTTTCCTTAATCTTTCTTCTAAGATAAGTCGTAGGGTCAGTAGTGCCTCACGTGTTCCAACATTTCTACGGAATCCAAACTGATCTTCCCCGAGGTCGGCATCTATCAGTTTTTCCATTCGTCTGTAAAGAATTCGCGTTAGTATTTTGCAGCTGTGACTTAATAAATCGATAGTTCGGTAATTTTTACATCTGTCAACACCTGCTTTCTTTGGAATTGGAATTATTATATTTTCTGGTAAACCTTCCGGGATGTAAGGTCGTGGTCCATGAAACTCTTCAGCTTAGGAGCTGAAGAGTTTCATGGACCACGACCATACATCCCGGAAGGTTTACCGGAAGATATGTCATCCGGTCGTGAAAGCCTTCATACTATGAATTATTATATTCTTCTTGAAGTCTGAGGGTATTTCGCCTGTCTCATACATCTTGCACACCAGATGGCAGTTTTGTCAGTACTGACTCTCCCAAGGCTGTCAGTAGTTCTAATGTAATGTTGTCTACTCTGGGGGCCTTGTTTCGACTCAGGTCTTTCAGTGCTCTGTGAAACTCTTCACGAAGTATCATATCTCCCATTTCATCTTCATCTACATCCTCTTCCATTTCCATAATATTGTCCTCAAGTACATTGCCCTTGTATAGACCCTCTATATACTCATTCCACCTTTCTGCTTCCCCTTCTTTGCTTAGAACTGGGTTTCCATGAAAGCTCTTGATATTCATGCAAGTGGTTCTCCTTTCTCCAAAGGTCTCTTTCATTTTCCTGTAATCAGTATCTATCTTACCCCTAGTGAGATAAGCCTCTACATCCTTACATTTGTCCTCTAGCCATCCCTGCTTAACCATTTTGCACTTCCCGTCGATCTCATTTTGGAGACGTTTGTATTCCTTTTTGCCTGCTTCATTTACTGTATTTTTATTTTTTCTCCTTTCATCAATTAAATTCAATATTTCTTCTGTTACCCAAGGGTTTCTACTAGCCCTCGACTTTTTACCTATTTGATCCTCTGCTGCCTTCACTATTTCATCCCTCAAAGCTATCCATTCTTCTTCTACTGTATTTCTTTCTCCCATTCCTGTCAGTTGTTCCCTTATGCTCTCCCTGAAACTCTGTACAACCTCTGGTTTAGTCAGTTTATCCAGGTCCCATCTCCTTAAATTCCCACCTTTTTGCAGTTTCTTCAGTTTTAATCTACAGTTCATAACCAATAGATTGTGGTCCGAGTCCACATCTGCCCCTAGAAATGTATAATAATTTAAAAACCTGGTTCCTAAATCTCTGTCTTACCATTATATAATCTATCTGATACCTTTTTGTATCTCCAGAGTTCTTCCATGTATACAATCTTCTTTCATGATTCTTAAACCAAGTGTTAGCCATGATTAAGTTATGCCCTGTGCAAAATTCTACCAGGCGGCTTCATCTTTCATTTCGTAGCCCCAATCCATCTTGGGTTAGTATTGCGCAAATTCTATGCAAACTGCTTGGCGTTGAGGTCCTGGCAGAGTAGAATTTCCTCGAGTTGAGCAAATAGTACCAGAAGGTCATCCTTGATGATTGGCCTTTGAGGCTAAGATACGCTGCAACCAATGCAATTATGCCAAAACAGGTGAATGTTAACTGCGGTTGTTCAGCGCGAGAGGAACGTAAGTGATCGATTGCTTGATCCACTGATCAGCCAGAACATTATAACCACCGATCCACTATCGATATAAATCCATCCAGGCGTTAGCAGGTTCTCCTGGCTGGGAATGACCGTTAATCAGACACACACACGGTGCATGTAGCATCAGTGACATTCCGTGTCTGTGTCCGTGTCCATGTGTAGAATGGGAGGGACATGCTATCTGTATGAGTGTGACTGAGGTCAAATTCTGATGGCCTTGGGGCTCAGCACGAGCATTTCAAAGCAGCACGACTTGGTGTTTAAGGACTGCTGTGGTGAATGTCCTCAACATGTGGTGAAACGAAGGTAAAATCATGTCCAGACATCGTGGATCACCTGTCACTACAGGCTAGGCAGACTGGTAAAACAGGAGAGCCAGCAAACTGTGGTGGAACTAACGCCAGGTGTTAATGGTGGGCAGCGTACAAGTATGTCTGAACACACAGTGCACCGAACACTCCTAACCATGGATCTTAACAGCCGATGACCCATCCACGTGCTAATGTTAACACCACGACATCGGCAACCACGACTGAAGTGGGCACGCGACCATTGGCACTGCACATTGCCACAGTGCTAGAACATTATATAGTCTGATGAATCTTAACACCTTCTTCATCATGCTGATGGGAGGACGGTAGTCTGCCGTCTTCTAGGGAAACAGCTTCTTGACACCTGTACCGTGGGGCAGGGACAAGATGGCGGCGGCGCCATTTTGCTCATAGGGGAACATTCATGTGGGTATCCATGGGTCCAGCGGAGCTGGTGCAACACGTTGTGATAGCCAAGGAATATTGCACACTGTTTGCAGACCATGTACACCCGTTCACAACGATGATGTTACCCGATGGCAGTGGCATTTTTCAACAAAGTGATATGCCATAGCACAAGGTCAGACATGTGATGGAGTGGTTCGAGAAACACAGTGGCGAGTTCAAATTGGTATGATACACCCCCCCCCCCTCAACTTGGCGGATATGCACCCCATCGAACACACCTGGGATGTGACTGAACGTGGTGTCTGAGCTCATCGTCCCCATCCGCGGAATTTACGGAAATTAGGTGACTTGTATGTGCAGATGTGGCTGAAAATCCCTCCAGCTACCGACCAAGGCCTCATAGCTTCCATGCCATACACGTCACCGCTGTTATCCGTGTCAAAGGTAGATGTACCAGTTGCCAAGTACGTGGTCATAACGTTTTGGCTGATCACTGTATATACGGCCATGTCGCTCCTTCGGCCATTGGCTTCGTCTGTCTTGTCGCTAACCATGTAGTGTAAGGCTGGGTGGGTTGGAGGTGCGTTTTCGTGAGAAATAGGATGTCGATATTAAAATGCTTGAGCAAATCCTCGAATTCTACCTTTTTATTTTAGACGCCGTTCGCGTTGAATATACAGAGTGAAAAATTATCCAACTTTTGTTGGTCTAAGAGCCATTACTGAAGGCGAATATCTTCACTGGTCCACCTGTTAAGGTGCGTAATTTTGGTAGGATATCAGGTACGTTATTAAGTTTTCGTAAGGTCTCTTCAATGATGATAGAGATGTTCTTCTGGTGGAGAGACTCTAAAAATTCTGTTAAGCTGGTGACCATTTTCTTGACTTCCGAGAAGTCGAACTGTGAATGCGTATCCGTTGAATTCTCGCTAGGTTTTTGACCTCTAGTGCCAGCTTAAGGGCACCAGGTGCCTGTGGACTATGTCGTTCTCTGACGTAAAGATGGAAATTCCTTTTCATTGAGAATGTAAATGCGCAGTACCTCCTGGAGTTTGGGGTATCCTATCCGTGTAGCAGGGTTTGACTTCACAGTTTACATATTTTGGATTTTGTTTTGGGGGTTTTTCGTAATTCTTCGAAGGTTTGTGGTCACGAACTTCACACAGCGACGGGCAGGCTGTAATAACTGGCGATATGGAAAAAAGGTTGGCATCTTGTCCATTGTGGAGGCCCCTATTTTGATCGATATGTTTCAATTTCCGCTTTGATGTCGTAAATATGTTCGACATCATATAATGACACGCTGCCTGGGCCTGCCGCCAGGGTCACACAGTAGAGTGCCTGTGGTATTAGCTTGCTGGTCTTTTCGTGTCTCGATTAAAACTGATAGGAAACCAATGTTGCGCAAAGCTTTCGCTATCTCCTGTTCTATGATTTCCGTGGGAAGTTACTTGATGACGGCTTTGAGGACTTGTCAGTTGGCGATTGTTGTGTAAAACATGTAATTTTTCAATCTTAGAAAAACCACAGGTCTATCCTCTGGTCATCCAATAATGTAAAATGATACTTAATCGTTTCACCCTTATAAATCGTCCTTATGGGTCCTTCGACATGTTTCTTCCGTTCACTGTTCAGGAGTAGGTACTGCCCCGAGTACTGGATGGTAATGGGTGGTGTCCTCACTTAAGGTATAGGAGGGTTATGCGTCGGGGTGGGGTTTAAGTCGTTGCTTGTTGCTCCTGCGCTCTACTTCGTTGACACCTCCATCTGATCGTTGTCAGGTTGTAGAGGCACGTATTTTTATGAGGTGGCACAGGGAGAAGTTTCTTGCTATGACTTCCGCTTCATGGGAGTTTTTGCTTTTTCTTCACAATAGTTGATGAACAACGAGTTGAAACTCTTTTTTTCTTCGTCCTGAATAGAGTAATGAGCATTGTCGTTGTCTGACGTCTTCAGTGAGTCAGAATCCGAAGAACTTTCTAATTCTAGCAATGCCACTTCATTAGATGCTGTGTCTTCTACATTGTTAAAGGTAGGTGGCATCATTTCGCGTCTGGCTGTCAGTCCTTTAGTACGTTCAACATAGAAACGAAACTTTACAGGGAAAATATGAGAAGCAATCCGAGGTGCCCGCAAGTAGGCTACCACTTGATGCACCTCCTAAGCCAGTTGCCTGCCTGCTGGCGCCTAGAAGTATTTCGCTGGTTTTCTCTGTAAAGGCACATCATTAAAATACTCCACAACGTGTGCTGCGAAGAATTTCGCCGTATTGGGGAAGGGGGATCTTAGAGGGACCCTTTCCCGCTTTACTCTCGAATGTGTCAATGTCGCACCTCTTTGCGATCACACTGTGGGAGGGCGTGGAACAGAAGCACTGAAAAAGCGTGGGGACCCTTTGCTGTTTCGGATCACGTTCAAATTCTGTCGAATGATTTTCATCGGTCCCTAATGGTTTCAACTTGTACAAGAACTGCATTCTCATTGCACTTAAAAGGGATGTGTTCACGTTCAGTGGGTTCCAGCTCTGTGTTCTCAGTCGAAAACGGTTACATCACCCATGAGGTGTCAACAGTACCGAAGATCTTCAAGAACGTCGATCTTTTGCTCATATCATTGAGAACTGACGTATTCGATCGTGAAATGTGTGGAAAACAATGTCCCAAAGAAGGGGTGGTTTCATCTAGGCCCTTTACGCCACCCTCTGAGGCCTTTTCGTTTCGATTCTGAACGGCGGTGTGCCTGAAATGTTGTCCTCGGCCACCCATAAGAAAACCACGTGATTTCAACGCAGGACAGAAGCGATTTCTGGCGTTCCTCAAGGTAGTGCTATAGGCCCTTTACTGTTCCTTATCTATATAAACGATTTGGGAGACAATCTGAGCAGCCGTCTTCGGTTGTTTGCAGATGACGCTGTCGTTTATCGACTAATAAAGTCATCAGAAGATCAAAACAAACTGCAAACCGATTTAGAAAAAAATCTGAATGGTGCGAAAAGTGGCAGTTGACCCTAAATAACGAAAAGTATGAGGTCATCCACATAACTGCTGAAAGGAACTCGTTAAACTTCGGTTACACGATAAATCAGTCTAATCTAAAAGCCGTAAATTCAACTAAATACCTAGGTATTATAACTACCAACAACTTAAATTGGAAAGAACACACAGAAAATGTTGTGGGAAAGGCAGGATGCGTTTTATTGGCAGGACACTTAGAAAATGTAACAGACCTACTAAGGAGACTGTCTACACTACGCTTGTCCGTCCTCTTTTAGAATATTGCTGCGCGGTGTGGGATCTTTACCAGGTGGGACTGACGAGGTACATCGAAAAAGTTCCAAGAAAGACAGCACGTTTTGTATTATCGAGAAACATGGGAGAGAGTGTCACAGAAATGATACAGGATTTGGGCTGGAAATCATTAAAAGAAAGGAGGTTTTCGTTGCGACGAAATCTTCTCACGAAATTCCAGTCACCAACTTTCTCCTCCGAATACGAAAATATTTTGTTAACACCGACCTACATAGGGCGGAACGATCACCACGATAAAATAAGGGAAATCAGAGCTCGTACGGAAACATATAGGTGTTCATTCTGTCCGCGCGCTATACGAGATTGGAATAATAGAGAATTGTGAAGGTGGCTCGATGAACCCTCTGCCAGGCACTAAAATGTGATTTGCAGAGTATCGATGTAGATGTAGACGTCGCAGTTCTGACCCCCATCCAGCGTCAAAGGAAGGAGTGAAATGTGCGTAAGTGGCGCTTTGCCGATCTTCCTATCTTGTGGCACGTCCATGTTAGCGGTGGACAGAATTGTGGTGACACCTGGTTCCAATGAGGCTCACATGAGATTCTGAGCTCCGGCATTTCTCTCGCATGTGTCGATACCTTGCTGAGTGAAGCGTCGTCGAGTCCGAGTGTGACGTCACAGGCACCTGGCTTTTGTACGGTTACTGAGGAAGGTTGTAGGCAAAGGAATGTGCTGGAAAGGAGACGCTTTTGTTTGACGATGAAGTACGGCCCTCGCCGTCACGGCAGCGCCACGGACGGTTGCTTGTGAGCCGTGGGAACGCGCGTCTTTTTTGTTTTTCGTATTCTAGTTCAGGTATTTCGAAAACACTGATAGATCAGCAAGTAAATCCTGGTTGGATGACGCGTATTTTAGCGGTCCCTGTTTTTGGCGAGACGCCATAATTAGAGGGACTAAACGATCAGTAATAATCCAGGGTCCGAGTTCGATGGAGTAGACGTTCAGGTTTCGAGAGTGATGGATAAAGCTTTCAGGGTCCGAATCTGGCGAAATATACTCATAGACTGATGCTCCATCTTTGGTGAGACGTAGTCTGCTAAGAGGTGCGGAGTTCTTCGTAGCAGTGGGATTTCAACTGTGGTGCTGTGATCGGCTCTCACTTTGATGACTGAATGTTCATGAGATTGGCACCTTGTGCATTTTAGGGAAGCCACCATAACGTTAGATGTTACTTAGAAATGTCCTTATGACTCTTATTTTTGTTACAGTATTTTACTTGTTTCGGGATGCAGAAGTGGGAGCTCACTTCATTGAATCCATATCTTCCTCGTTACCTTGCCAAATGCATGTACTGTTTCCGGTGCATGTCTGAATACCATCTCTCTTTCTAAGGTCAGCTAAGAAAACTATTTTTGCTGCATTCCTTGAAATCGATTCAGTCGCTATCTGTGGGAGTAACACATGTTTCCCAGTACCTTGTGGGGCAATCATGTGTGCACTATGTGTGACAGTTTAATGCTTTATGGACAGAAGATTGTATTAATTTTCAACGAAGATACGCGTTATGTTTAGTTTTTCCCTACGAGTGTAAATTCTTGTCAAATAAATGTGCAGCTATTGAACTCCTTTTACTGTCATTTCGACAGTTAGTAACATATGCCACTCTTTGAGTATCGATTAAAAAGAGCCCTCAGATATGCTTATATATGTAGGACACTTTTCTTTGGAATTCCGTTGTGCAAACTTTTATCCAGGTGACAGGTAGCGTTTCAGTTAACAGTCCACTGCAGGAATAGCTATCTTTTATAGTGTCTCACCATTAACAAATGCGTTTCAGCCTGTGTAATTAGCGAAACCATACCCGAGGCAGGATTTGAACCTGCGAACGCAGCGGTCGCGTGGTTCCAGACTGTGCTTGTAAAACTCACCTAAAAAGACCGTGTGCGGAATGGATGGTTACTATTTACCAACAATAACATAGCCTGCTACATACTACCACTATAAACTCATCGTTCTTAGATGCAGCAGCCACTATAGTATCAAGTATTGTCGGTCGCTCATATCCAGCCAGCCACAGCCGACAGCGGTTATGAATTGTATCGTAATCGATTGTATACAGACGTTACTGATTACAGCAGCGTCGTCTATGCTATTCCCTTTCAGTACACAACAACGTCCCACATAGCATCAGTCCAGAAAATATCGAGTATAGTACCGAAATCAATGAAAATTTGTACCTTCAAAAGTATAAAACATCTGTTCACATGTACCTTTACGCTTTTAAAACGAATATGGCACTGACAACACTGAAAATAGCGGATACGATACGAAATCAATGAAATTACTGCCCATCGTTCGGACAGCATACTATTTACTAGGAAATCTTCAACTCAGTCGTAAATCCGGTAGAGCTGACTTGAGAGTGATTCCCGCCGCAATCTACGCCTGCTACACCAGTGCACAAGATATGTGCAGTTGTTCTACCAGAAAGCTGAAGGCAGCTAGACACTTTGGTTCGGAAGAACCAAACATGAAGAACCATAATCATCTATATCTGGAAAGATGTGTACCGAACAGATCAGAATTAATTTTGAACACGTGAACCGTACATGGAATATGTGAAAAGGAGGGGGGGAGGGGATGCCTTCGCGATCATAACTATTAAGTACCAATTGGATAGCGCAACAGACCAATGGTGTAGTATAACGGAGTAGTAGGATGTGATTTTGGACGTGATAGTACAGCGTTGGGCAGGATAGTATGGCAATGTACTCAGACGCCATAGTACAGCACAGTATCCAAATTGTGTAGTATAGCAGTGCACTCGAACATGACTGCATCATGCCTTTGGGATACTGTGAGGCTCGCGTGGAAAGTCCCCTCTCCCTTCTGCAAATACATTACATGGTTCACCTTTCATAGTTTAATTCCAATCTGGCGATAATCGTCATTCCAGTTATATATGGTTGTGATTCGACGTTTACGCTACATCTGCTCGAAAATACCTACACCAAAAAAAGTCTTGCATCATCTCAGTTCCGATAGTTCCAAAACATGTACAGGAAATTGGAATAAAGACCAACATAAACATCATATCCGCCCTTTTTATTGCTCATGGAAACGACACATTGCATGTTGTACTACAATACAGTGAGACCTTCAGAGGTACTGGTCCAGACTGCTGTACACACCAGTACCTCTAATACCCAGTAGCAAGTCCTTTTGCATTGATACACGCCTGTATATTCGTCGTGGTATCCTATCCACAAGTTCATCAAGGCACTATTGGTCCAGATTGTCCCACTCCTCAATGTTGATTCAGCGTAGATCCCTCAGAGTGGTTGATGGCTCACGTCGTCCATAAGCAGCTCTTTTCAGTCCATCCCAGGCATGATCGATAGAGTTCATGTCTGGAGAACATGCTGGCCACTCTAGTCGTTATCCTGAAGGAAGTCATTCACAAGATGTGCACGATGGGGGCTCGAATTGTTGTCCATGAAGACGAATGCCTCGTCAATATGCTGCCGATATAGTTGCACTATCTGTCGGAGGATAGCATTCACATATCGTATAACCGTTACGGCGCCTTCCATGACCACCAGCGGCGTACATCGGCCCCACATAATGCCACACCCAAGCAGCAGGGAACCTCCACCTTGCTGCTTTCGCTGGACAGTGTGTCTAAGGCGTTCAGTCTGACCGGTTTGCCTCCAAACACGTTTCCGACGATTGTCTGGTTGAAGGCATATGCGACACTCATCGATGAAGAGAACGTGATGCTAATCCTGAGAGGCCCATTCGGAATGTTGTTCGGGCAATCTGTACCGCACTGCATGGTGTCGTGGTTGCAAAGATGGATTTCGCCATGGACGTCGGGAGTGAAGTTGCGCATCATGCAGCCCATTGCACACAGTTTGAGTCGTAACACGACGTCCTGTGGCTGCACGAAAAGCGTTATTCAATATGGTGGCGCTGCTGTCAGGGTTCCTCCTAGCCATAATCCGTAGGTAGCGGTCATCCACTGCAGTAGTAGCCCTTGGGTGGCCTGAGTGAGGCATGACATCGACAGTTCCTGTTTCTCTGTATCTCCTCCATGTCCGAATAACATCGCTTTCAGACTAAGAACAGCCGACCAGTTGCAAAGGATAAAGTAATCTTTACCTAGGTTTCAATAGATATAAATCTATCTTCTTCAGAAGACGGCAGTATTATAACAACTGCCGTCTTCTGAAGAAGATAGATTTATATCTATTGAAACCTAGGTAAAGATTACTTTATCCTTTGCAACTGGTCGGCTGTTCTTAGTCTGATTTACGTGGAACCGTTGCTGTAGCGCAGCTATGTTTAAAGTACTGAACATCGCTTTCGTTTACTCCGAGACGCCTGGACACTTCCCCTGTTGAGAGTCCTTCCTGGCACAAAAGTAACAATGCGGACGCGATCGAACCGCGGTATTGACTGTGCAGCCATGGTTGAACTACAGACAACACGAGCCGTGTACCTCCTTCCTGGTGGAATGACTGGAACTGATCGGCTGTCAGACCCTCTCCGTCTAATAGGCGCTGATCATGCATGGTTGTTTACATCTTTGGGCGGGTTTAGTGACATCTCTGAACAGTCAAAGGGACTGTGTCTGTGATACAGTTTCCACAGTCAACTTCTATATTCAGGAGTTTTGGGAACTGGGGTGATGTAAAACTTTTTTTGATGTGTGTATTTAACATCAGTCAACTTCTTGGTAGGACAACTTATTCAACTTGCGAACATTTCGAAATCTGTGTGGAACATTTTACAGCTAACTATTTCTAAATTTCACAAGTTCACCTCTGTCAGAGGAAAACCATTTCACCTACATGGAGATCTCAATGTGATAGTAGAATAAGATTTGTTAGAATCAGCAAGAAAAAATCTAAAAGACTCACAATCATGTAGTGTAAATTGGAGTTCGCTAATGTTGTAATCGGTTTTCTGATGGAACAGCTGCCTGGAATATCGGTGTAGCTGTCAATTCTTGTTCGATGTACATGGTCAACTATAGGGTAGTGGTGCTTGTGAGTTAACTATATGGCTGAAAGAGGCAGCCAAAATGAATAGCGAAACGAACCCTGTCGTCCAGGACCGCGTGAAATAAAGGGCGCAGATTCACCACGAGATGGGGGAACTCACAGGTGTATATTTTCTATTGAGGCCTAACCGCTGTAGTGTACGAATCAGACAGACGAGAACGTACATCATAGGAAAACCCAGTAGAAGCCGTTTGTGGCCAAGGAGATGTAGCAGTGTTAAATATGGCGGACCTAAAAGGGCTATAAAAGTAAACATTTATGAAAACTATTTAATTCTGTAGTAATGCAGGGAACCACGCCACAGTAATTTTAATCTACCATCCTGCATAAATTTTCATGGTGAATCCAATAAAACTTTAATATCGATCACATCTATAATAGTTTACGATTTACTGTTAAAGTGAAATTAACAAGCTTTGTAACAAAGATCTGAATGCTAAAATTTAAACTCTTTGGTCGATCTTAATGATCGACATTTCATATAGAAGCGCATCATTAAAATGACAAACGCTGTAAATATCAACTCTGTAACTTTAATTGTTTAAAATATATAGTAAATTTAAATTATTAGTATTTTCAGTTAATCATCAGATTCGTCCACACAAAACTCATTGAACAATGACAGCATGACACCTTATTAAATCATTAGGTAATAGAATATTTGTTGTAAGGTTTAATGCATAATACTTACTTTTGTTCTTTATTTATCTATCAGAAAGCACACTGGTGCAAGGTTACTTGCCGTGACATTCAAAATTAAGAAGGAAATTGTATTGGTTTTACGTAAAAGAATTTAACAATCGATACTATTGTTACTTTATATAGAATGTGAAAGTAGTCAAGCTTTGATTATTTGAATATGTTAAAATGTAAAATAATGTAGAATAAGCTGTAGCCAATCAGATGGACGGCTTCAGGAAAGGGAACTGACTACCCTAGTCAGTTGACCGAGTGTATTCAGCGCGCGGGAAACGCGGTCAGCGACGGGCAGAGGGACTGTGCTGGGGCAGACGCGAAAGCGGACAGTTCGGCTGGAGACACCAAAGTGGACAGTTCGGATGCAGACGCGAAAGCGGATGGTCGGTCTTTAGGTAGCCAGGAAGTGAAACGACTTAGAAAATTTCGCGTTGTGTGGTATTGCGGGACTTAGTCTCTGAGCGGTGAGCAGCCGCGCGGATGAAGTGAACTCCAACATTTCGTGTAAATATCGAGGTGGAGTATTGTGTTTCGCGATGATATTGTGAATGATCGAACTGTGTCAGACTGATATGCGCTCGAACTCTAAATACGACTACTTTCGCTATTAGTATGCTTCCTGAATAAACATTATTGTAACCAAATCGCAACTGTGTGGCCTACATCATTTATGGGTCGTTAATTTAGTTCTCGATATTATTATTACTGTTATTATACGCTATGTTAACTTTGTATTTCGAAAACTTGCCATCAGCCAAACAATTTAAACAAAGGATCACAAGTGTCTAATTTAGGGCGTGTAAGGCGACACGTGCGGTTCAGCCCCTAGACGAGCTTGAGCCAAGACATTTCGACGAACCGCATGTGAGCCCGAACATCTATGGGATGTTAGCTCGCAGGCTGTACGTTGTCATGCCCATTGTCAAACCAATCATCTCGCTCCTGAACTTACATTCCAATAGGTTCTTCTGTGTGTTGCTTATTGCAATTTCTTTTCGTATATCCTGTGCTAATTTTCTTAGAATTTCAAACATTCTTTCATAGTCTCTCTAACACTGCAAAATTCAATTCCATGCATTCTTTAAAATTTTTTGAAATTATGAAACAATAATACAGAGAATTGTGCTTAACGTACTAGTGTGTAAGCACAGTACCCTATACAGTTCATTTAAAGTGCATGCAGCTGCTTCGCAAGTCTACAACCAGCTAAAATGCGATTTTGTAACCATCCCTATGGCAACGCCTCTTCATAGCTCTACAGTCGGCTATTGTTTCCGCTTATAGCCGTTTGCACTACGCAGTTGTAAGCTATCAAAAGAGATGCCAGATGTCACGGAATTCCTTAGGTGGACTCGTCTGCAGGTGTGTCTTAGTAGTAAAGAAAAAATGTATTAAAATAAAACTGCATACATGGTGAGACTTCCCCCGATGAACCATGGACCCTGCCGTTGGTGGGGAGGCTTGCGTGCCTCAGCGATACAGATAGCTGTACCCTAGGTGCAACCACAACGGAGGGGTATCTGTTGATAGGCCAGACAAACGTGTGGTTCCTGAAGAGGGGGAGCAGCCTTTTCAGTAGTTGCAGGGGCAACAGTCTGGATGATTAACTGATCTGGCCTTGTAACAATAGCCAAAACGGCCTTGCTGTGCTGGTACTGCGAACGGCTGAAAGCAAGGGGAAACTACAGCCATAATTTTTCCCGAGGGCATGCAGCTTTACTGTATGGTTAAATGATGATGGCGACCTCTTGGGTAAAATATTCCGGAGGTAAAATAGGCCCCCATTCGGATCTCTGGGCGCGGAATACTCAAGATGACGTCGTTATCAGGAGAAAGAAAACTGGCGTTCTACGAATCGGAGCGTCGAATGACAGATACCTTAATCGGGCAGGTAGTTTAGAAAATTTAAAAAGGGAAATGGATAGGTTAAAGTTAGATATAGTGGGAATTAGTGAAGTTCGGTGGCAGGAGGACCAAGACTTTTGGTCAGGTGAATACAGGGTTATAAATACAAAATCAAGTAGGGGTAATGCAGGAGTCGGTTTAATAATGAATAAAAAATAGGAGTGCGGGTAAGCTACTACAAACAGCATAGTGAACGCATTATTGTAGCCAAGATAGGCACGAAGCCCACGCCTACTACAGTAGTACAAGTTTATATGCCAACTAGCTCTGCAGATGACGAAGAAATTGATGAAATGTAAGATGAGATAAAAGAAATTATTCAGATAGTGAAGGGAGACGAAATTTTAATAGTCATGGGTGACTGGAATTCGATAGTAGGAAAAGGGAGAGAAGGAAACATAGTAGGTGAATATGGATTGGGGGAAAGGAATGAAAGAGGAAGCCGCCTGGTAGAATTTTGCACAGAGCATAACTTAATCATAGCTAACGCTTGGTTCAAGAATCATGAAAGAAGGTTGTATACATGAAAGGAGCCTGGAGATACTAGAAGGTATCAGATAGATTATATAATGGTAAGACAGAGATTTAGGAACCAGGTTTTAAATTGTAAGACATTTCCAGGGGCATATGTGGACTCTGACCACAATATATTGGTTATGAACTGTAGATTAAAACTGAAGAAACAGCAGAAAGGTGGGATTTTAAGGAAATGGGACCTGGATAAACTGACTATACCAGAGGTTGTACAGAGTTTCAGGGAGAGCATAAGGGAACAACTGACAGGAATGGGAGAAAGAAATACAGTAGAAGAAGAATGGATAGCTTTGAGGGATGAAATAGTGAAGGCAGCAGAGGGTCAAATAGGTAAAAAGTCGAGGGCTAGTAGAAACCCTTGGGTAACAGAATATTGAATGTAATTGATGAAAGGAGAAAAAATAAAAATACAGTAAATGAAGCAGGCAAAAAGGAATACAAACGTCTCAAAAATGAGATCGATAGGAAGTGCAAAATGGCTAAGCAGGGATGGCTAGAGGACAAATGTAAGGATGTAGAGGCTTATCTCACTAGGGGTAAGACAGATACTACCTACAGGAAAATTAAAGAGACCTCTGGAGAAAAGAGAACCACTTGCATGAATATCAAGAGCTCAGGTGGAAACACAGTTCTAAGCAAAGCAGGGAAAGCAGAAAGGTGGAAGGAGTATATAGAGGATCTATACAAGGGCGATGTACTTGAGGACAATGTTATGGAAATGGAAGAGGATGTAGATGAAGATGAATTGGGAAATATGATACTGCGTGAAGAGTTTGACAGAGCACTGAAAGCCCTGAGTCGAAACAAGGCCCCCATATTAGAAAACATTCCATTAGAACTACAGACAGCCTTGGGAGAGCCAGTCCTGACAAAACTCTACCATCTGGTGAGCAAGATGTATGAGACAGGCGAAATACCCTCAGACTTCAAGAAGAATATAATAATTCCAATCCCAAAGAAAGCAGTTGTTGACAGATGTGAAAATTAACGAACTATCAGTTTAATAAGTCACGGCTGCAAAATACTAACACGAATTATTTACAGACGAATGGAAAAGCTGGTAGAAGCCGACCTCGGGGAAGATCACTTTGGATTCCGTAGAAATATTGGAACACGTCAGGCACTACTGACCCTACGACTTATCTCAGAAGAAAGATTAAGGAAAGGCAAACCTACGTTTCTAGCATTTGTAAACTTAGAGAAAGCTTTAGAAAATGTTGACTGGAATACTCTCTTTCAAATTCTGAAGGTGGCAGGGGTAAAATACTGGGAGCGAAAGGCTATTTACAATTTGTACAGAAACCAGATGGCATTTATTAGAGTCGAGGGACATGAAACGGAAGCAGTTGGGAATGGAGTTAGACAGGGTTGTAGCCTCTCCCCGATGTTATTCAATCTGTATATTGAGCAAGCAGTAAAGTAAACAAAAGAAAAATTCGGAGTGCGTATTAAAATGTACGGAGAAGAAATATAAACTTTGAGGTTCGCCGATGACAATGTAATTCTGTCAGAGACAGCAAAGGACTTGGAAGAGTAATTGAACGGAATGGACAGTGTCTTGAAAGGAGGATATATGATGAACATCAACAAAAGCAAAACGAGGATAATGGAATGTAGTCGAATTAAGTCGGGTGATGCTGAGGAAATTTGTTTAGGAAATGAGATACTTAAAGTAGTAGAGGAGTTTTGCTATTTGGGGAGCAAAATAACTGATGATGGTCGAAGTAGAGAGGATATAAAATGTAGATTGGCAATGGCAAGGAAAGCGTTTCTGAAGAAGAGAAATTTGTTAACATCGAGTATAGATTTAAGTGTTAGGAAGTCGTTTTTGAAAGTATTTGTATGGAGTGTAGCCACGTATGGAAGTGAAGCATGGACGATTAATAGTTTGAACAAGAAGAGAATAGAGGCTTTCGAAATATGGTGCTACAGAAGAATGCTGAAGATTAGATGGGTGGATCACATAACTAATGAGGAGGTATTGAATAGAATTGAGGAGAAGAGGAGTTTGTGGCACAACTTGACAAGAAGAAGGGATCGGTTGGTAGGACATGTTCTGAGGCATCAAGGGATCACCAATTCAGTATTGGAGGGCAGCGTGGAGGGTAAAAATCGTAAAGGGATACCAAGAGATGAATACACTTAGCAGATTCAGAAGGATGTAGGTTGCAGTAGGTACTGGGAGATAAAGAAGCTTGCACAGGATAGAGTAGCATGGAGAGCTGCATCAAACCAGTCTCAAGACTGAAGACCACAACGACAACAACGTGGTGAGACATCTGTTCGTGCACCTCAATGTTTATGAAATCATATCTCTTGAACTATATGATATATTCGTGTAGGTTCAGTCAATGGAATATGCGAATACTGTCTGCAGAATGTATTGAGAATAGAGTTAGTAGCAGAGATATATAAATTTAAACGTCTTGATCAATGCGCTAGTTTTCCTCACATCGCAGTGTATATGACGTCATATACATCCTGATAAGCGGTACCACAATGTAATCTTGCAGGTGCTTTTAGCGGCATGTGTTTACATTACCTGCATAATTTATTGGGAGTGGAGTCAGTAGCACACAAGTAATGGATTAAAGCATTATCCACCGTGCGACAGTTTTTCACCCATATCATTGCTTATTACGTCATATCTTCCGATACATGATAGATAGATGGTTCCTACTCACACAATGATTGTTGCCTGACAGCAAGGGATGTGTGTACAAAGTTTGGTTGAAATTGGCGCAGTGGTTTAGAAGATTGTACACTGAATAGCCAAATAAAGTGGTATACCTGCCTAATATCGTGTAGGGCCCCGCGAGCATGCAGAAGTGCCGCAACACGACGTGGCATAAACTCGACTAATGTCTGAAGTAGTGCTAAAAGAAATTGACACCATGAATCCTGCAGGGCTGTCGATAAATTAAGACTACGAAGAAGAGGTGGAGACCTCTTCTGAACAGCACATTGCAAGGCATCCCACATATGCTCAATAAAGTTCATGTCAGGGCAGTTTGTACTTGCAATTTTATAGTATGTATGGATTAGATACAACTTTCATAAGTCGTCAATTTACATTTTGTACTTTGAGAACAGTGGAAAACAAATCACTATCGTTAAAAAACATCGTCATTCTCTTTTTTGTCTATCGACAGTATTGATCCCTCTTAAATACTTTACAAGTAACTATTTGATCTATGTTTCAAATTCGGCATCTATTTCGTGTAATCCAGTTCGAATTCTGTCTATAGAATTAGCTTATATGGAATTTCTCTTCATACGAGTAATACTACCAGACTTAGTTACAACACACACATACAAGCCTATACAACATTTAATTTATCCTCACCATCGTGGACTTCATGTTACAATAGACACTTGACAATATCATTGAAGAGCAGTTTAACATTCACGACAGACTGTCTCCAAGGCTATCCATATTATGCCGTAGAAATCGCAGAGCTTCGTGACACTTGGACACCTTAAATATACAGATTGTGTTGGATCTTGAGACGTTAACTCCATTGTATAACACCAAAATATATTGACGATGGCTGCAGTGTTGTTCCAAAGATACTGATGTCTCTAGGGGGTGTCCTCAGTTGCCATGCTATCTTCTAGGTATTTCAGCTTGTTGCGCAGCTGATCCCACTCCATATCACTGAACTGCACATGTGCACACAACTAGACATTCTCTATTTCCATTATAATTCCGAAGTCTATGTCAGATGCTAAACCAGCATTAACACACTTCGATCCACTGGCGGCCAGATGATATGTAGTGTTGAAGAACAGCATTCTGAAATGATATAACCGAGCCTTGTCTGCTCGACCCGGTCGACCTTCGACCGAAAAAGTTGATCTCTGCCCGCCTGGGGACTGGTGGTGCCTACTGCGAGAGAGTCCTGCTGTGGCGCGTCCACAGTAGGGTGGGGCTGATACGACGGCGAGCTCTTCTGCACGGAGTTCCTCAGCAAGTAATTGGTCACTTGGGGGGCGTGGTAGCTTCTGCTGCTATTGTTGCACCCCCGGAAAAATGTCCGAGGTGAAAAATCGATAGTGTGGGGTCTCCCTGATGGCAGAAAGTTCATGTTATTGCTGCTTTTGCGTTGAAGATGAGGCCTAACGGTGGATTTTTCGATTTGTAACCATCAATGGCCATGGCTGTTTGCCGTCTGCTAAGTTGCAATGAAACTCTTCTAAATGGTCTGTACATATAACAAATAACGGAATAACATTTGAATTACCATGTGGTGCGATCACGCAAATGTGAGCAAGACATTTACAAATTTGTATTGGCAAACGAGATTTTAAACCTTGTATTTAATGTTAAGCAATCCTGAATTTAATTAAGAAATATTTTGCAGATGTATTGTTGTACCTTGAGTAATGTGTTGTTTTAAACTTTTTCAGTTATTTTCATACTGCAATCCCCATGAAAATGTATTCTGATTTTATATGTGGGTTGTAGTGGGTCTGTGTAAAGGGCGTGGTACACGCTGGCTGGATATGTCAATCTAGTTGCATATGAGAAATTGTAAGTAGCGATTAAAATTTTGGGTGATCAGCGTTCTAGGCCTTAGCAGATCCTTCTCTCTTTTCATTCTCATTATGTGGTGCTTGAACGTAATTTTCTAAGCCATCTTAGTAGCCTTAGTTGTTATTATTACTCGTGGCCTTGGCAGTGTTTTGACAGCGTCCTAAAACTGTTGTAATTACTAGAAATTTGGGTGTTTCATATCCCTGTCATAATGCGTATGTAAGTGTTGCTGTAGCATTCGCTACCACGGGCAAGCTGCCTGCTGCCGCTTATCTGTGTTTGCGCTGTGGTAAATACCTTCAGTGCTGGCCCTCGTGTTGGTCCGCTCTAAAGATTTTCTCAGTTTGATTATTGCTCGTGCTGATTATTCATTATCTTAAAATTTCTATCGATTTGCACTTAACAACTCTGAAATTGTGTAAAGAACCTTGTGCTGTCCATTTTTAAACTCAACCTACGACCAGCTTAGAAACGGAAGTGATGACACTTTCTGCAGGATCTGACCATCTTTTTGCAGGACATTGCTCAAGCACGTACAGTGCAAGCTGTTACTGATTTGTTTGACTGATGGGGCTGCTAATTGCTATACCAGCTACTGCACTCCCCTGACTTAAACCCTCGTGAGTTCAACTCGATTTCTAAACTGAAGGAAACACTACACGGCATTCGCTTCAGAACTGCTACAAATACGTCGGGTAATACACCGCGCCGCTCTAACTGTCAACATAACTGGCACTGCTGAGATTATCCTGCAACTTCCGCATCACTGGCAACGGGTTATACACAATGCTGGTGACTTCTCTAGAGGTCAGTAAAACTTAGAAACACGTATCTATTTTGAACGAGCTGTAAATAAACAGTTGCCACTATTAAAGTTCCAACCCTCGTATATTGGCGGAAACTGCATCAGCTATCTCAGGAATCTGTTTGAACTGTGGGAGGAATGAAAGATAGCCAAGAAAAACACATACATTTACATACACACATAACGAATAAATAACGAATAATAAACATCACAAGAGAGGAATGATTTCATCCTTACAACTAAATGTACATGTCATTTTTTTTTCTTTGCTTGGATATCCTATATCCTTGACGACTCTTCTTGATAATTATCAGCCTTTCACTATGGAGTGCAGTGCGCAAGTGGTGGATCCAGGACACTGAGGATGAGTGGCAAGGGCGGGGAGGGGGGGGGGGGCGGGGAGGGCGGCTGCGGCACAACCACAGTACCATAGAAACTGGAACAACCGTTCTGGACTAAGCCCATATTCCCAGGTCAGCTGTGTGGGATTCTTTCTGAAGTCATCAAAGATGTCATGGATCCCCAACTTGGATTGTAAACTTAGATCTATGCAGGTTAGTACCCGTAGGGTGACATCACAGCCTTTACACTGCACAGTGGTCTTCCGAGGTGTTCTGATGGGTGAGCTCTATGATCTCTGTAATATTTCTCTAGACAATTCCATAAAATATGTACACTTAAGGGTATTACAGGCTAAATGCTTTTGCTGGCATGTGTCGATTTTCTGCAGATGAGTGCACTCTATGGTACACTCGTTTTTGATGTATATTTTCACTGTTTTTAAATGGTTTCTTACACATTGTAACCCAGTAACACTTTTAGCGCTTGAGAGTTGAACATTGCAGTTCTTTGTGTTGAGTTCTGACGTAACTATATCAATCGCAGTCTAACAGCAGTACTTTTAAGTCAAAAAATTGTGTATTTTCATAAATTAACACTATATTAACCTTTATACCTGTTGACACTCCTATAATAACATATGTAAGATGGAGAGAGTGACACCACATTCATTGCTGCACTATGCAGTGCTAATGATATAGAAGTTGGAAAATTGTGGAAACTCAAATTCTAGAAACAATTGTACGTTTGATAGAGGTCGCCTGGAGACAGTGCTGCCTGCTGCTTCAATATATTCTTGATGGCCAGTGAACCTGGATGCTACTGGTGAGTGGTGGATAGAAATCTGTTCTAAATGTTACATATCCTATGTACAACGTAAAGTACTTAAATAATTTATATGAGGAATCGCTTAAAAAGGCAGTGCTATCACAGACTTTAGATCACGTTCTGTATATAAGAAGAACAGTTAAAATTTAACGTTTCTTCTACATCGCTAATAAATTTCCCTCACACCCAGGTGTACCTACAGCGAAAATCGGTGGTGATTAGAATATAATAATGTCACCCACGAAAAGAATGTATGGCTCTTTGTGGCACAGTTGGCTGGAAGGTTATGAATCTGCTACAGCCAGTTGGAAAACTATTGCAAACTGAATTCACCATAAGACCTACTCTTTGAAACTATTGAGTCTACTACTACGAACACTAGTACTCTCTGCCAACTAAGCCACAGCGACCCGTACGTCTGTATGAACTATTATAGCACACTTTCCTGTACAAACACCCTTAAAATTCTTGATAAATGATTTATAAATCACCTGGAAACGTCTGACGTTTATTTATGTCACTTAGTATACTGAGATGTAGGACATTCACAGATCAAATCTAAAGGGATATTCTATCATACCAAGACCTATGTGCAACACTTGTAAGTATAATACTTTCACGTTACTTCTGCTAAGTTGGAACCTTAAATCTTAGAAAAGCGACTATCTGGAACACGACTGCTTGAGGCTGAATAAAAACCGATGGTGAACTAATTTCAAAGGAAAAATCCTCGTTTTTGGCGCAAAATTGAAAATCAGGTTGCATCACCTCTCTAGACGCTAGAGTACATCAAACGGTGATCCGTGTGAAAAGATGTGAGGTACACGATTTCCCTTTCACCTCTTGACAGTCGCTTTGGCTGGTGACATGCGCTAGTGAATACCTCACCTGTTTGTTTCCCCTCTACACAGTGATGAGCGTGTGACAACCATAGAGGCTGCACCAGTGAGTTGCGCGGTTTTGAACTTCCGGTAAGTACTCTAGTTTATAGTACGGTGGACTAAAGTCTTTGTATCCTACAGATCAAAGCGGTACTGCTCTATTGATTTGATTTTAATATATGAACCTAAGGACTACTGGATGGCATTAAATCATGATTACCACGTTCGCACTCATAAGACAGTATCATAACAAATCCGCTGCATGTGTTAGATATTAAAACTTCCTGGCAGATTAAAACTATGTGCGGGACCGAGACTCGGACTCGGGACCCGATTTCGAGTCTCGGTCCGGCACACAGTTTTAATCTGCCAGGAAGTTTCATATCAGCGCACACTCCGCTGTAGAGTGAAAATTTCATTCTATGTTAGATATTCTATGTGTAGGGTAAAACACATTCAGTTTTGGTGAGGCTCTGTCACTCTACGCATATGTTTCTCTAGTCATTTGCTTGACAGTTATTTTGAGTGTGAAGGAGAAAGAGAGAGAGAGAGAGAGGTGATCTAGAATTCTTTTCTGTTCCCTTTCTCGACGTTGGTGGATCATAATGTTTAAGTTCGAACGTCAAACGCTGCTGTCCTGCAAACATCTATTTCTGTCAAGGTGGTCCCTTACTGCTTTTGCAGAACGATAGTCACGGCAAAGTCATGTGATTACGGTAAGCATTTCGTTCTTTGGGTAGTGCAGAAGAATCTGATGTATGCCAGTGCCTCGTGCACTAGCGGAGGTTGGTGTACCCTGCAGCGGCAATCACTCCAGATCAGCTCTGTTACAGAAGCAAGCGTTCGGCCTACGAAAGGGACGACAACGCATCCGCACACGGATGAATGTTGAGGTCTGTTGACTTCCCTTTCAGTTGTTTAAATCCTCCAACTTGAAAAAGCCACGAAGTATACTCCGCAAGCACTCGTACAACGCACTGTAGAGCGCTATGATACTTCTTATCTCACTGTTAGCTGTTCCTTTCCTATTTCACTTGGAGATCGAGTAAAGGGAAAGAGAATGTGTACCTCCAACCACTAGACGTTCTCTGTCAAGTCACTTTAAAGCATTCAAGTGTTGTCAACCTGTGCAAGTTGTACTCTGCATTATGGACCGCGATGGAAAGATTCAGTCGATGGCAGACATATCTTAAATTGCTCTTCGATTATATGGTGAGTAAGTGCTGGAACATACAGTTAGTGCTCCTGACTTCTGAGTGATGTTACATACAGTTCTGAGATATCAGCAGATGAGCAAAATGCGGAACATCATGCCGGACTTATGACTGGACTCAAGATTTCACAACAAATAGCACGCTGTCCCTAACGGTGAAACGCAACTTCATTGATTTTCTTACTGTATTCACTATTTTCAGCGCTAAATGCAGTGTTGTCGGTACAAAATTTGTTTTAAAAGCATAAGGGTACATCTGAAGAGGCGCTTTATACTTATGAAGATACTAATCTTCATTGATTTCGATGTCTTCCAGACTCATATGAAGTAGAGAGCTGTTGTGTACTGCAAGGGAGAAGCATCGAAGACGATAGTATTGTCAATATTGTGTGTATATCCCACAAATATAATAAAGTGCTACCCTATGCGTATCGATTAAGAGCACTGGTCATAAACTCGGCTGGCTGTGGCCGCCTGAATGTGAGAGACATCCGTCGCCAGGTAGTACTCAGGACCGAACTGCGTGATCCTCAACACCACTAATGTCATCCTCCTCCTCCTCCTCCTCTGTTTTTCTTAAGACAAGGGGTTCTTTTCACCTGCAGTGTCGAGACAACGTCGACGAGATGTGCTGTGGTCTAGCTTCTGGTACTGGTGACGGGTTTTTCGTGTTGAAATGCCACTGATAAGAAGGTAACCCGTCACTATTTTCGTAAGGTGTCGTTTTTTCATCATCTATATTTACCACGTTTTTGACTGTTACTTGTATATAAGTGTGTTTCACTCTGAAATGTGCTTGAAAGACGAGTTTATTGCGGTAGTGTGTGGCAAGCTACGTTTTTGTCTGTAAATGGCCCCCATCCATTCCATACAGAGTTTTTTAAGGTGAATTTGAAGAAAATAGTACCTGAACCTATTTTTTTGGGTTGAGAGCCAGTGCGCAAGTGTCCATGATCAGGAGGATGAATGTGTATCTCTTGAGTTTTCAGTTTCAATACAGAACCTTTGTGTGAGTTGTAAGTTATTTTCAGCTTACTTGAATTTCGATCCCCTGTCAATTGGCTTAAAGTACAAGTGTATTTTCTGCATTTTTCGTGTTTCCAGTCTTTTAACTGCTGGCTCGTATGTCTTACGTGGCAAGACAACCTTGGCTCTGTGGAGCACGATGACTCGAACTTCTAGACCAGTCTGCTGGTCATGTACTTCACTAAGGCGCAAAGGAAATTATTGCTGGTAAGACAGTTGTTTAAATAAAGACGCAGTTGTTTACGCTGCACAGGATACAGTTTGAATTTAAGCTTTGGGGATTAAGTAGGCTTACTGTACTGTACTACATATTTGTTGGTGGAACTGTAGCTCAGGGTATTATTGTCTAAATGGTGACATTAGAAGGCAATTGTTTCACTTAGGACAGACGGTATGGAATTCTACACTTCTAACAAGTGACCTGATTGCTTGAAATAGTCCTACAGATCTCTACAGGACTGGAAACTTTCTAGCAAGCAAGTTACTTCCACTATCGGCCAAAGTAGGTCACCTATGACGTCGTAGTGCTGCACCAATATTCCAAGTCAGACAATCAGACAACTTGGACCGCCATCTTGGATGCTGGTGCCCTAGTAGGGCCACACCAGTATCCCAAAGGATCCTGCACTTAGCGTATATGACTTACTTCCTTCAACTTCACAGTACATCATCTTTTTTTTTAATTTCTTACCAATTTATACTTGGTAGACAGCACTACTTCGTCAGGAGTGCTGGAAAACCGCGCCAAAATTTGAATTTCCGGCATT
This sequence comes from Schistocerca serialis cubense, assembly GCF_023864345.2. NCBI lineage: Eukaryota > Metazoa > Arthropoda > Insecta > Orthoptera > Acrididae > Schistocerca > Schistocerca serialis. Next base: position 541,391,647 of record NC_064639.1, read on the forward strand.
TATTGAATATCCCGTTACTTTATACATAGGGCAAAAAAATGGTTCAAATGGCTCTGAGCACTATGGGACTTAACTGCTGTTGTCATCAGTCCCCGAGAACTTAGAACTACTTAAACCTAATTAACCTAAGGACATCACACACATCCATGCCCGAGGCAGGATTCGAACCTGCGACCGTATCGGTGGCGCGGTTCCAGACTGTAGCACCTAGAACCGCTCGGCCACCTCGGCCGGCTTTACATAGGACAACTGGACTTTTTCTGATGGGGACTAGGAAAATCCAGTGACATCATTGATGATGTCATTGGTAACCTATGCATGCCTGAACTCTCCTTGCCCACCTACTTACGAGACATGCTGCTTGCAAACGTTAGTTGGAAGGCTGATTGTGCCCGTTGAAAGAGAATGTCCTCAGAACATATGCTTGTATACAGAGATCGTTTGGCGCTGAAATGACGAGTAGTACACCAACATGGCGATATAACTCAATCATTTAGAGACCAGAACATGGGCTGTGCAGAAATGATATCTAGAGCGATACACAAGGAGTACTTTCAGCGACTAGAGAGTAGGTGGCAGCAGTACAGTCAACAAATGACTCTACAGTCAATAAGAGCGAGACAGTCAACGGCAGCAGTTGTGGTAGCAGATCAGACGATACCGTCCCTGATGAACCCTATATCCCTAGGTACGGATCAATACCGACCGCTTCATTATACAAGACACAACACACACAAACACACATGAAACTAACGTAGTGAAATCCTATGTGGGGTCATAAATAAACGTATCACAATACAAAGCAGCCTAATATGTGGGACTGGGCTGGCACTTGAATGGGTGACGGTCCGGTCTGCCGAGTGTTGTTGGCAAGCGCGATACACTCAGACTTTATAAGGCCAATAGAGGAGCTACTTGACTGAGAAGTAGCGGCTCCAGTCACGAAACCTGACAACGGCTGGGAGAGCAATGTGCTGTCCACTTCCCCTTCATTTCCTCATCTAGTGACGTCTATCGAATGAGGATGATACGGTGGTCGGTCTTTACCGTTGGGCCTTCCGAGACCTTTTCGAAAGGAGTTTACTTCAGTTAGTTTTATTCAGCTGAAAAATAATACCTCTGAATTTTTTACGTAAAAACTCTTATTTTTTTAAAATAAAACAAACGTTATTATCATTCTAAGTCTTTATTTCTAATGTCTACAAATTTCTAGCACTCTACCGCTAGAGGGTTCCGAATTGTGGCGTAGCGAGGAACCTGGCGGTTTGTAACGTAACTACTATATGTCGATATATGAGAAACAGAATGCTGTAATAGAATTTAAAATTCGAAGATTCGTCCACACAAGGGGCACCATCTCCTTCAACACAACAATGCCTGACCACACACGAGACACGCAACTGCTGCGACATCCGCAACAATCCAAAGCCTTGAGTTCACTGTCATTGCTGCTCCCCCATCCATTCCCGAAGTAGCTCAGCCCGATCATAGTGTTCCCAAAACTTAAAGATCGTCTTCGAGGACTTCACTTGGATAGCGATGAAGCGGTACAAGCAGAGGTAAGGTTATGACTCCGTCAACAAAGTCAAACGTTGTACAGTGACGGTGTCAACAGACTAGTGTCTCAACGGGAGAAATTTTTTTGCCCCCAGAGAGACTAAGTTGAGAAATAAATTATACGTAGACAAGTAGAAAGATGCAGCATGTAAATAACGTTTGTTTTATTTAAAAAGCTTTAATGGTTTCCACATAAAAAATTCAGAGTCGTTACTTTTCATTACACCCGCGTATTTGGTGGCAAGAGAAACGTGGAAATAGAGGAAATCCCAAGCTGCTTTCTAGTGTAGATGAGAAATGGAATCTAACCTAGATGTAGTATTAACCCGTCTGAGGGCGAGGCTAAAAGTATTGCTGAGCTCCTCGTCATCGGAGGCGAGCAGAAGCAGATTGGTGGTGGCTACCCGGGAGTGAGAGATTCAACGTGTCTCTTATGTACTCCCTTCCGCACAGCATCAGCGGTGGCATTCTAAAAATCTAAACTTTTTCCTATCTTCCTATCTTCAAATATATAAAGAGTTAATTTAGAGCTTTCCTGTTTCCTAATTTTATTTAAGTTTCTAGGCATATAAAACTTCTACTTCGTTGAAATACTGAGAAACCAAACAAGAGTTAATTTACAGGGATTCACAACTTAATAATGTGAAAACTCTAGCAGTCATAGTCGCTATGGTGGGTCAAATGTAAATGGCTGTAAATAAAATTAAAAAATATAAAATTTCACGGTATTTCTAATGCATGTTTGTGGATACAACCTACTGGCTATGACTTTGTCTTTCTCAACTGCACCTCAGAGGTGGGTGGGATGGTGCAGTCGTTAAAGCGATGGATCTACACTCATGAATAACATAGGCACAAAGGGAAAACACACGACACAGATATGTGAATCCACGGTATTGGTGAGAAAACCGTCCCGTCCCGAAACACGTGTGATACAAAACGCCATTGTTTCCTGCTCATGCAATGGTTCTGAGCACTATGGGACTTAACGTCTATGGTCATCAGTCCCCTAGAACTTAGAACTACTTAAACCTAACTAACCTAAGGACATCACACAACACCCAGTCATCACGAGGCAGAGAAAATCCCGGACCCCGCCGGGAATCGAACCCGGAAACCCGGGCGTGGTAAGCGAAAACGCTACCGCACGACCACGAGCTGCGGACTCCTGCTCATGCACCTCGACATCAATATGGGATATGATCACCATGCACAGGCCGCACAATGGGTTGGCATACTCTGGTACAGGTGGTCGAGCAGCTGCTGGGGTATAGCCTCCCATTCTTGCACCAGTGCCTGTCGGAGCTCCTAAAGTGTCCTAGGGGTTTGAAGTCGTGCAGCGCTACGTCGACCGAGAGCATCCAAGACGTGCTCGATGAGGTTTAGGTATGGAGAACAGGCAGGCCACTCCATTCGCCTGTTATCTTCTGTTTCAAGGTACTCTTCCACGATGGCAGCTTGGTGGCGCCGTGCGTTATCATCCATCAGGAGGAAGGTGGGACCCACAGCGCCCCTGAAAAGGCAGACATACTGGTGCATAATGACGTCCCTATATACCTCACCTGTTACAGTTCCTCTGTTAAAGATATGCAGGAGTGTACGTGCATCAATCATAATCCCACCTCACATCATCAAACCACGACCTCCATACAGGTCCCTTTCAAGGACATTAAGGGGTTGGTATCTGGTTCCTGGTTCCTGGTTCACGCCAGATGAAAACCCGGCGAGAATCACTGTTCAGACTATACCTGGACTCATCCGTGAACATAACCTGGGACCACTGTTCCAATGACCATGTACTGTGTTCTTGACACCAGGCTTCACGGGATCTCCAGTGACCAGGGGTCAGTGGAATGCACCTTGCAGGTCTACAGGCGAATAAACCATGTCTGTTCAGTCTCTGTAGACTGTGTGTGTCTGGAGACAATTGTTCCAGTGGCCGCGGTAAGGTCCCGAGCAAGGCTCCCTACAGTACTCCGTGGCTGTCTGCGGGCACTGATGGTGAGATATCGGTCTTCTTGTGGTGTTGTACACTGTGGACGTCCCGTACTGTAGCGCATGGACTGTTTCCTGTCTGCTGGAATCGTTGCCATAATCTTGAGATCATACTTTGTGGCACACGGAGGGCTCGTGCTCTGCTATGTTTGACCAGCCTCCAGTCGCCCTAGTAGCCTACCCCTCATAACGTCATCAATATGTGTTCTTTGAGCCATTTTCAACACACATTCACCATCAGCACTTCTGAAAACGTCTGCACACTTACTCGCTGCACCGTACTCTGACATGCACAAGCACACCTCTGCGACTGTGGACTGCTGCCAGCACCACCGTACGACGACCGTAGGTCAAATGCACCGCATGGTCATACCCCGAGGTGATTTAAACCCGCAAACCGCCCACCTGAGCATTGTTTCACCATGTATCAGCATTACCCTTAATTTATGAGCATGAGTGTATATCTGAAAGAAGTGGCCTAAAATCCCAGTCCTGTAATTATGATTTAAAGTGCCCCTTGCTCCCCTAAAATGATTCCAGGTGGATCCCAAAATATTTATATCAGCGAACGGTGAAGGCCTAGCTTCTGGTTCCGGAAAGACACACAGCTTTCATCTGTAGGGATGCCTTAGAGTAGGGCTGGGCACTAGAGCTGCCCTCATGGTTGCCCGCGGGCACCGTGAGCCGCGAGGACATCCGAGGAGCTGTGAGGGCACGTAGCGCGGGTAGCAGAGCTGTGCGATGTGTGTGGCCGCTTAGGTATGCACACTGCACGGGGGCAACCGTGCCGCTGTGAGAGCGCTTCGAGCACACTGCTGAGTATGGGCAAGCTAACGTACGTGGTACAGTTGGAACACACTTACGTCCTAGGTCGTTTCACAAGAGCCGGTACATGTACTCAACTGTCAGAGGTATCAGACCGGTTTTCGTTTATAACTTTCGACTCTTTCGTTTCCGGTACAGGTATCCTTTCTTCAAATTAATACATCTATTGTTCTCCATCATCCTAGAAAGTCTGTAAAATCATCACGGAATCACCCCGTGTATACGTACATTTACAGACGCCCGCGTCTATAACTTTGACCCTATGTAGTCTCGTTGAATGACGTTTCCGGACATGGGTCCCTATTCAAAATACGATGTACTCACTCCCCTCTACAAGTCCTATAAGTCTGTAACGGGAATTTCCGACCACCCTGTATGTGAAACGCCGGCCGAAGTGGCCATGTGGTTCTGGGCGCTGCAGTCCGGAACCGCGAGACCGGTGTGTGTGATGTCCTTAGGTTAGTTAGGTTTAACTAGTTCTAAGTTCTAGGGGACTAATGACCTAATCAGTTGAGTCCCAGAGTGCTCAGAGCCATTTGAACCATTTTTATGTGGAACACCATGTGTGTGTGGGATGTAAGTGTAAAACGTGCTTACCCGGAGTTTGTGTATCCTATGTCATGCAACGGGTGGCCATGTACGGATGAAACACAGTTTCGAACCATTGTAACACGTTCTACTTTCGTGGCTACAAATAGGATACAGACGTAAAGGATTAAGAAACGAACACATTTGTATTGTAAATGTTACGTTACATTTACACAGAATTGTGTAGTTCACAGGAGAGGGTACTACGTACGAATAGGCCATGGGCATTAATTTACATCATCCTGTCAGTTTTACTATGGAGAAAACACTTTCTCACAGGTATATTATTCCAAAAAACTATGCACACGAGCAGTTATTTTAAATAACAGTGGAAACTGTTCACGTGGGAAATATTTTTAGGAGCTTTCCAAGGTTTCTTCAGTGAGAAACTTCTCCTTCAGCACACGATTGCATTGAAAGTCAATGAGTTCCAACTGAATTTCAGAAGGCACATTTTCAACATTAACTGCAAAACGAGTCGCAAAAAGGGTGACGTCACATTCCAGTCGATTTAAGTCCTCAAATCTACTATCAAAAATGCCTTCGAGAGACAGTAGCACCGTTACAAACCCATCAAAATGTTCTTTGAGCCTCTCCTGTGCCAAATTGTTTTCACTAACAACTAGTGCAACTCTCGGCAAGTGTACACATGACGTTTCTGACAATTGCTTTGCCTACAAAAGCAGTTTTCTCTTGAATGCCAAATAGTGTCAAACACTTCGCTAATTACCTTATTTCTAACTTGCCAAGCTACATTCAAGCTATTCAGTTGCTTGGTTACGTCAGTTGAAAACGCAGGGTCTAAAATCCACTGTTGGTCGCCCAATTCTTTCACCGGTTCTCCTTTCGCACCCATGAATAACGCTATATCCTTACGTAAGTTAAAAAATCGTTCTAAAACAACGCCTCGACTCAACCAGCGTATTTCACAAAAATATGGAACATCGCAGTATTCACACTCGACATCTGCCAGGAACGATTTGAATTGTCTGTGTCCCAAACCGTGCGATCTGTGAATGTTAACTGTTTTTATAAACACGTCCATGACGTCAACTAGTTTGGCACATTTTGTTAGCGAATTAACACGGTGAAGAACGCAATGTATTGCTGGTAGTTCCTGCTGGACATCGACGGCTTTCAACTTTTTTCCTATCAAAGCAACGGCACCAGAGTTATGACCAATCATTGCAGGAGCCCCATCTGTTGCAATCGATGAAAGGTTTTCCCAACATAGCTTGTATATCGCTATTATATGTTAATGTTCTACGCACGAAAATATATCGTCGACCGTTGTGTAATGCATTGGCACTAAATCGAGGAGTTCCTCAATCACATTAAACTGAGCATAAAATCCTCGTAAAAGGACTTCAGGTTGAGCATCATCAGTGGTTTCGTCAAATACTAATGAAAAGAAAGCCGAATCTTTTATCCTGTTTCTCAGTTGAGTTTACACATCGTGTGCCATTTCTTCAACGCACCTCCAGACCGTTCTCCGTGAAAATGGCTCAAATGGGTCTGATCACTATGGGACTTAACTTCTGAGGTCATCAGTCCCCTAGAACTTAGAATTACTTAAAACTAACTAACCTAAGGACATCACACACATCCATGCCCAAGGCAGGATTCGAACCTGCGACCGTAGCGGTCGCGCTGTTCCAGACTGAAGCGCCTAGACCCGCTCGGCCACAACAGCCGGCTCTCCGTGAAAGAGGAACAGTTTCAAAAACAGGAAGACTTGCTGGGCGCAACATTGTTGCGGCAGCAAGAAAACAGCCTTTTACAAATTCTCCATCGTCGAAGGGCCGTGCTGTTTTAGCTATTTTAAGAGCAACATGATAGCTTACTGTCATCGCTGCATCCTTGTGGATGATGAGGTTTTCGTCCTGTAAATAATTACAGGAGAAGGTAAAAGTGACGGAAAATGCACATAACATATTATTAATAACAGTAATAATGTGAATCAATGTCATAATTATCTACGTGTATACGTACTTCTTTCTCCTTTTTCTGCTTCAGTTCGGTAAGTTTGGCTTTTCTTTCTTCACCATTAAAAACGACTCTATCCTACTCGTGAAGCAGTTTATAATGTCTCTTCACATTGTACTTCTTCCATGAAGACAATGTTGCATTGCAAATCGAACATTGAGGTCCGCTTTGCGTTCCAGCACAAAATACTTTTTTTCACACTGTGAATTAACGAGTATGGGTTAAAGGACTTTCGTTTCAACGATTTTAACTCCTCCTCAGTGATTTTCCACCCACTAGCTCTTTTTTATCACAAACACCGAACGCGATGTCTACACCGACAATAGAGACGACGGGAATAAACGGACCGAGTGGCTCCGCGCGGCGCAATGACGTTCGTGGCTAGGCGGGTAGATGGTGGGGTTACTGCTGGCCGGCAGAGTGGGGGAGAGCCGCGGGCAGGCCTTGCGGGCACCTGCGAGCACCCGAGCTCGCGGAACGGTATTTGCCCAGCCCTGCCTTAGAGCGTCACTTGTTACAGACTGACGTATTAACTCTGAGCTCCAATTCACGTTCCCTTACTTTATTCAACAGTCAAGACTTAAATACACTCTACTACATGCTCAAAATCTTTTACTTGTGTGTTTCTGGTTTCCCTTATGACACTCCGCAATGTGGACTTCTCCTTTCCCCTCTGCATTTGAGGTAGCCACTACCCAGTTACAATCCAACTACCTCATTTCTTCCGTTCAGCTATTTTTTGGTGCTACATTTGTATTTACTACGAGATGTTTTGTTGTTGTTTTGGTCATCAGCCCCAACGTTGCAGACAATTTCAGTAAGAATCTTTGGGTATGGAATCGAGGCACTATAACACCGTAAGCACCCTTCATCAGAGTGATCACAGAACAGCAACTTAAACGATAGGAGTGGCTCACATACCTGGAAGGGTCTTATACGAGAATCCGCAACGGTGCTTTGAAGAACCTCTGCACTACTTTGACTAACCAGCAATCCTCTACATATTGGCTAAACTATTGCGTTTCACATATCCGACAATGCATCTTGTATAAATACTCCTCAACCACACCTTCAATACTGTTTTCGGCAATAAATCATATTGGTATAACCATTTTATTCTCCGATTAATTGCGTTCTGTATTATTGACTAGTTAAAGGATGTCTTCGTTCCATACTCGATCTAGCTATCTAATTGTCAACAGTCTGCTGTTATCCCATGTGTCATAGGCTACTAATAATTTCAGCCTTCCCAACCGTCGACGATTCGCTCCCATACAGAGGTATCTTCCAGACTTAGGAGGGCCGGTCAGAAAGCAATGTCTCGTATTGTTTTTCTCCTTCATTAAATGGTTCAAATGGATCTGAGCACTATGGGACTTAACTTCTGAGGTCATCAGGCCCCTGGAACTTAGATCTACTTAAACATAACTAACCTAAGGACATCACACACATCCTTCCCCGAGGCAGGATTCGAACCTGCGACTGCAGTGGTCGCGCGGTTCTAGACTGTAGCGCCTAGAACCGCTCGGCCACTCCGGCCGGCTCCTTCGTTAAGTTGGAGCTGTAGTAATCATGTATTTGACGCACTTCTGAAACCTTTTTCTACAGTCCACTTCAGTAACATCAACCTACATCAAAAGATGTATGCACTGTATAAGTTTAGAAAATTGTAGACATTCAGGTCGAGAGAGATATGTGACCAAATTCATTACTCCAGAAAGTACACACCCAGCTGCATTCATTAAAGGCTGAAGAATATGCATGAAGATGCTACGAGGATGTAAGCACCATTAGACGATGGGTTCGTCGCTGTAGAGAAGCTGAAAGGCGAGCACATTGGCTGATGCAACACAGATTAGCCGCATAGTGACCACCATACAGCCCTGACCTTAGACCATCTGCTCATAGAGTAGTGCAGGTATGGCGACTTTGGCGCACTATGTGATCCCCTGTTTGTCCCAAGACCTTGTAACATGACTGCCATCATCCTTATCAGTGCATGACGTCACTGATGCCCTTAAACTAATGACAGTGATGTCACCTTCCATATCAGTGGGAAGCCATGTCCCCTCCTCACCTCTAGCCAATCATGATGCAGTATTAAAAAAAAAGGTAGAGGAAGTACCCGACTTCGATAAGCGGAAAATTTAAAACCTCTTCCCTCCCCCTACCTTCAACCAATATTCGAAATGAAAAACCCAAAATGATGGGAATGTGCCAGATTTATTAGTGGAGCATTAAAAACCATGTCCTCCTCCACGTAACTCCAATCTTTCACACAGCGCAGTATATCTTATCTCCAGCCAACCAGAGTGTGGGAAAATCCAAGATGGCAAAAATGGTATAACTGCATTGATGGGAAAATTGGAAGCCCTTTCTTCCCCATACCTTCAACCAATGGTAGCGCAGTATGAAAACTCTAAGACAATGGCAGTGGGCTAATTGTGCTTGTTACACCCCATGATTCCTCCTTTTTGCAACCAATAAGAGGAAACGGTGTCAAATTACATTATTTCTAATGTAAACTATCTCCAGCCAACAATGTAGAACTAAAAATAGTGACAAATATGCAGTAAAAATTGCTTGACACTCAGATTGAAGTCGAGACATTCATTATTTCCGATAGACAGCCATATCCCTCTGACATAATACTAAAATGAATGAAAGGTCAAAGATATGCATTGTATACATAAAACGGTGCACACAAGCTCACATTGCATAGTATTCCTCCTCCCTCCCCTCTCCTTCAATCAGAGGCTAGCATTAAAATGCAAAAGGCAATTGCGGTATAACCCCATCTTGGCCGTATGCTCAAAATTAAGTGAACCTCCTGAATTATTTATTAAAAAAAAATGTATGCCACACAACATTCTCCTCTCCTCCAGCCACAACCTGGTTTTACTATAACAATGTAGCTCCCTTTGGGTTGTTCTAACAAATATTCGAAATATTTATCAAAAAAATGTGAAAGCATCTGAATTGCCTAAAATATCGGAAACGAGGAACTATGAACTACTGCCCTCCAAAATATAGTTCACGGCTGGCTCACCAGTCACTTTGGCCATTTATCATTTGCTATGGAGTAATGGAATAAAATTATGGCACATTACCTACAGATGATTAATTAGGAATATCTAGTCGTCAGACAACTGTTTTGCCTTTAGAGCGATTCTGTAAACCTTGAAAACGCGAAATAAAATCAACTCACTTTTCAAATCTCAGTTCCATACTGTAATCAACAGATGGCTTCACTGTTAATAAGCAAAAAAAGTTTGATGTCTGTACCTTGTGTTGCTCTCACTGTTACCAGCATGTTTGTGTACTTGCAAAAACGTTCGAAGTTCGATGTATGGACTATACTTGGTTTAAGACATAACAGAGCCTTCAGTTAATTATCTTCTACATCTATGACGTCAGTGTATTCTAAAATGTCTGCAAAACGCATCGGCAATTCAAAAAACGTGGAGTATACATCGGTTATCTGGGTCCCAGTTGAGGTTAAGTTCAAGAAAAGACGCTGTAACGCTCATATTAATTATATTAGCTCATCTATGTTGTCACAATATTCTAAAATGCATCAGAAAATGTAATGTTTACGTTGCAAGAGTACCTAAATATTAAAGCGTATTCAGTCTGATATGTGTGTGTACTGTGGTCACCTAACATTTCTTTCTATCACCAATGCTATAAGAGGGAAGAAGCAAAGATAACACTTGAAAAAAAAATGAAAAAAAAAACGATGATAAGTACTACAAAAGCAAACTGCTGCTGATCTCGACAAACTGTGAATCAGTAAAAGAAAACCTGAAGTAAGCTACACTAACACTTAATAAGAGGTACCACTACAAGCACAGACGAAAGAAAGGAAGAAATAAGGTGATAGATGTTAGAAAGGAATAGGGTGTTTTATAACATATATTACTTAAACTGGAAAATGACGTTGCCTGCTTATAAATACCCACGCATAAAAGAGACGACCAAAAGTCGGTAACACTGAGAGATATGACACCTTTAAAGCCAGCGTCAGAGCCGATATCTCTGAAATACATTAATTTATTTATCATTTATCTTGAGATTTCTCGCAGATTGCAAGCACAATGAAGCTTCAAACTAAATATTGTCGCATCTAAATTATGTTTATTAATTATTAAAATACTCACTACTTTTAAGTTAAGCAGCTCTCGCTTACAACAAAAGTTCGATATGTGTACCACACCTGCAAGCTCTAAGGACCCTTAAACTGCCAATGTACATTTCGCAAAAGAACCATGAAGATAAGATTAGAAAGATTAGGGCTCACACAGAAGCATACAGTCGTTTCTTCCTCGCTGTTTTTGCAAGTATAACATACAATGTGATCCATCTGAAGTTTCGGACGAGATTATCTTGAAAACTACACATTGGGTAAAAATAGTGGTTAAGACAAGTTCATAAGCTCAAAGGGACACATCAAATGATACTACATGCGACCTCCAGCCATCGCCCCCTTGGACGGGGCGGGGGGGGGCGGGGGGGGGAATTTTAAATTTAAATCTTAAATTCAAACACCCATTTCTTATTCCAGTTTTGGATTCTCCATAAAAAAGTTATCAAGTATTGTCTGAAATATTTTTTAAATCATTGACAGATGGCACCGAAATCGAGACTAAAGTAAAATTGGGGAAGAACTCTGACTTATCTAGAATTATCCGAGAAAGACACATCAAATCGATAAAAAATTTGCACTAATTCCTTCGTTATGCCAAATTAACCTATTTTTGTACAAAACGTACTGTATCCTACTTTGAGCGTTACCTAGGAACAACGACATGATGTTCCCATGGGGTCCTTCATTAGTGTGAGTCCCCTTGCCTCTCACATGTTGGGGTGCTTCATTAGTGTGAGTCCCCTTACCTCTCACAATTTGAGGGTGCTTAATTAATGAAATTAGCCACGAAGAAATTGTTCAAAATTATCCACATTTGCTTCAATTCATAAAGTCAATCGTCTGCAAAAGTTGTCCACAGTTTTCAGCAGCACATCCTGTGGTATGGCTGCACACGCTCTTCGAATGCGTTGCTCCGTATCGTTTCGGGTTGTGGGTTGTCTTTCATGGACAATATTTTTTAAATAACCCCACAAGAAAAAATCAGGAGATATTAGGTCTGGTAAACGCGGAGGCCACTGAATTGGTCCGCCGCGTCCTATCCACCGACCAGGGCACCGTAAATTTAAAACGTTCCGCACGTTTTTAGCATAATGGGGAGCTGCTCCGTCCTGTTGGAACCACATTCGTGGCCTAGTTTCTAAATCAACATCTTCCATTAGCTCCAACAAATCATCGGAGAGAAGTTGTAAATAAGATTCCCCAGTAACATTTCGCCCAAAAAAATACGGTCCTATCAAGAAGCCGTTTAAATTTCCACACGAGACCATTAACGACCATTTGTGTTGCCTGTCAATGTGTCTGTGCCAGTGTGGATTGACAGGGGACCAATAATGACAATCATGATGATTTAATTCGCAATTGTTTTTTAATGTGGCTTCTTCGGTGAACATAAAGTATCTAAAAAAAATCATTGTCACCTCTTATATTTCCAAGGCCCATTGGCAGAAGTGCACGCGTATTTGCATATCTTTCGGCGTTAATGCCTGTTCCAGTGTGATATGATACGCATGATATTTATGTGCCTTCAAAATCCTCAAAACAGTTGACTTCGGTATTCCAGTTTGTCTCTGAATCGCACGACTACTAATTTCGGGATCCAGTTGAACACAGGCGAGAATGGTATAGGTAGCGGCGTCATCTTCATTGTATTCGCGATGACGAGGTGGACGGTGCACGTAACCATTTCGACCTCGTTAAGTGCAATTTCGAATAATGTTTTCGCTTGGATGTCGTCTGTTTTGGAAACGATAGGCATACAATTGCGCAGCTGCAGCGTAGTTGTTATGGCATTCACCTAAAATTAACATCATATCAACAATCCCTGTAGGAGGATAGTGAGCCATGTTTCGCTAATGAATAATTTACTTTCGTCGCGGCTGGTCCCGCCGCAGGTTCGAGTCCTCCCTCGGGCATGGGTGTGTGTGTTTATCGTTAGGATAATTTACGTTAAGTACTGTGTAAGCTTAGGGACTGATGACCTTAGCAGCTAAGTCCCATAAGATTTCACACACATTTGATTTTTCTTTTACTTTCGTCAGTTGATGTTTACGGTTCACAATCTGAAAGTGAAGTGACGTCTGATCGCATTGCACCGACCTTTACACTGAGCCATATTTCGCAGTTTGGCTACGGTGGCGCCACATTTGGGCGTGTAATGCTATTGTGAAGAGTTTCCTAACGAAATTTTAATACCATTCCGAGTCCCTCCATCAAAACTGTGGCGGGTAGGAAACATTTTGTAAAAAAATAGCTTAATTTGGCGTAATGAAAGAATTGGTGCACATTTTGCATCGATTTGACGAGTCTTTCTCGGATCATTCTAAATTCTTCCCCAATTTTAATGTTTCTCGATTTCACCGCCATCTGTCAATGGTTTAAAAAAGTGTTCCAGACGAAACTTGATTACTTTTTATTGAGAATACGAATCTGCAATAAAAAAATGGGGGGTTTACATACAAGATTTAAAAGTTGGCCCCCACCTCACGCAAGGGAGCAGGGGCTGGGGGGGTCACATGTAGTGTCATTTGATGTCCCCCTTAGAGCTTATGAACTTGTCTTACCCACTATTTTTTCCCGATGTATAGTTTTCGAGATAATCTCATCCGAAACTTCAGAAGGACCACCCTGTAGAAGGCAATGGTTCTCCACCCTGCACCATACGGTGGCTTGCGTAGTATGACCATCATTGATCAATCATTTTTCATCACTGATAATCATTAATCTCTGACCATCATTCCTCTCTGACCATCTAATATTGACAGTCATCTTTGAAGGCTGATTATCATTGATCCTCACTTGGCCATTATTGATCCTTGACCATCATTGATCACTGAGTGTGATTCATCACTGACCATAATTGATCACTGATCATCATCAATATCTGACCATCATTAATCACTGATCATCAGTGATCACTGATGGTCTTTGAGCACTGACCATTGTTGAGCATTGAACAGAATTGATCACTGGCCATTCCTGACCATATTTGATCATTGCCATTGATCAATGACCAATGTTTATCACTGATCATCATTGATCAGTATCATCGATTGCTGACCATCACTGGTCTTTGGCCATCTTTGAAGACTGACCGTCATTGTTCATTGTGCATTATTGACCCGACAGAATCAATTTTTCTGGAAATATCCCCCAGGCTGTGGCTAACTCATGGTTCCACATTATCCTTTCTTCCAGGAGTGATAGTTCTATAAAGTCTGAAGGAGAGCTTCTGTCAAGTTTGGAAGGTAGGGGACGAGGTATTGGCGGAATTAAAGCTGTGAGGTCGGGTCGTGAGTCGTGCTTGGGTAGCTCAGATGGTAGACCACCTACCCGCAAAAGGCAAAGGTCCGGAGTTCGAGTCTGTCTTGCATAAATTTTGATCTGCCAGGTAATACCAATTGTTATGTTTCAGATTGGTTCAAAATGGACTGCACAAGATTTGAAAATGGCAAAGCAAGCTACTGTCGAAGATTTATCGAATAGAAAGGCTGCTGAAAGTTTTAAAATATGCTTTAGCAATTTTACAAATGAGATTAAGGGGTGGAAATGAATACGAACAGAAGTAACGCTTAATTTCTAGCACATAATTGTTGCATAAAACCAGATCCCGTAATCTTACCCATCTTCTGTTTCAAATGGATGCTAGAAGGACTGCAGAAGGCTTTGAAATGGCAATTCTAGCTGTTGCTGAAGATATATCGATTTCAAAGACGGCTGAAAATTTTCTGATTCCTTTCTAACATACTATGAATCAGTTTAGGGAGAGGAAAAGAATCAAACCTAAGCTTAGGAAGGTAATGTGTACACAGCATTAAAGCAACTGAAGCTGCAGTGTATCAGAAGAATCAAATTCCCATCAGACTCAGTGAGTAGAAACGTAAAATAACAATATTTGTATAGTCTCTCACCATTACTGAACAGAGATGTTACTGAGACATTATTCTCTGTTTCTGACCTTAACTAGCCGCGCATAATAAAATCTTTCCAGGTTTTGTCAAAGGATAAAAAGAAGATGAAATTCAACATGCATGCATTTCAAACCAGTTCTAAGATAATGGGTCACGTATGCCGAAAAGAGACAGATGAAGGCGTTGAAAGCGATTTATTTATGAAGATTAATATTCTGGTTTCAAAAACCACATCTGACTTCACATGATATGAAATATGGCTTATTGAAGAGGAAGAGGGGAAACAAACTGAAGTTGCATACGGAAACCTTGCATACGGAAACCTAGACTCGATTGGATGACGAGCGAAACGTGTAACCCAAGCACCGTTCCTTACTTCACGTACTCTGTGTTAGAATTCCGTTTTAGCTGCAGTAACAGCATTGCTTTGTAATAGATTCCGTATCAACGGAATAGTTTTGAAGTATGGAATGAATAGTTAATATGTGCATTTCTGTACCTCATGAAAGGTAAAAAATAAATCACTGTTGTTAAAAGAATGTAATTGGTTTTTTTTGCAGTATCAGACTCAGGCATAATCCCCTTACGTAACTCTTAAGAGCGCAGCGTAATATGAAAGTTTTTTGTAAGTGCTGCAAACACGCAAGCTGTGAGTACTTCTGTAACTAAAGTAGATTATTTAGGTATAGAAATATTTAATTTGAGGCTTGCAAAGTGTGTGAAATTTTTCGTATAATACAACTTCATTTCTTCTCACATTTTTTTAGAG